>NW_011364554.1:0-48280 GCF_000735185.1 Notothenia coriiceps
CTGTACAGGCGAGTTGAGTACTTTTTTTAAAATATACCTGGGCAGGCTCTGTTTTGCCGAGGTCCTCCGGCACTTGTGGGCCGCCGAGGGGTGGCGGTGTTTGGGGCAACGAAGACGGCTGCGGCTGCTCCGCCTCCGTGGGCGAGGCGGGCAAAGCCGGCGAGTCGGGCGTTAGTGTCCACGACAGTGGCCGAGGGTAACGTAATGTCCCCATCATCTGAACTGTTATTACCTGCAGTATGCAGTGTTACTGCTGGCGATAAGGGCTGGTTGTTTTAACCATTTTCTGATGTCCATCATTGACTGCTGTGTAAGCACCTTGCAGATGATGAACGCGCAGCGGCACAGGTCACGCGCACCTGACATAATAACGTTACTTACCGTTTAAATTGACCAAATAAATGCAGCAGACAATGTTTATTTAACCACAATTACAATTTATTTTATTTCAACTATATTTTTCTTATTACTACTACTATTATTATATATGTAATCTTTTTCACTTTTAATTTTTTTTTCACTTTTCATTTTTCAAATGGAGGGTGCATAACGACTCAACTGAGGGTGCAGTGCACCCTTATGCACCCCCGTAGAACCGGGCCTGCTCACAATGCTACTGTAGCTTTAGAATTCACTATTTAGGCAGTGCTTGAATTGGGCCGGTACTCGCCGGTACGCAGTACCGGCACTTCTGATTTTTACCAGTGTGGTACCGGCACTTCTTACTGAGTACCGGTGTGTCAAATGATGCACCCCCGTCGTGAAATGCACCCCCTGGCCTGCCGAAAAAGCGCCCCCCAAAAAAAGATGCTCCTATTAATCCCACCCTCAAGCACTTTGGGTATAGTTGTAGGACTAGTACCAATAAATGGAGCAAGTTTCATGTATGTGACACGTGTATTGTCAGAGATAGCAAGGGGTGCATATCGTGGCAACCAGGCTGTTCATAAAAAGCACCACCCAAAATAAAAAAGATTATATTAATCTCACCCTCAAGCACTTGATGTAAAAATAAACAATACATTGTAAAGCACAAGTACAAGCACAAGTATACAGACAGGACGTCACAATTAAATAAAAACATATATTAAATAAAAAATTAGCTGAAAAATAAGTGACGAATGAATGCAAAATCCAGGATTCGACAACCCAACCATCAAAAAGACAACATATGTATACCAGAATATGTTTCTCTGTTGTCCACGTTCATAAAGCATAAAACAACAGCATCAGAGCACGGTGCAGTCTCGAGATGAGTTTACAGTAGTCCCTCGTTCTTATTAAACATCCATGTTGTAGTCTGCTGTATAGAAAACTTTAGTTTCCATAGTTTCCCTACAGCAGCAGACGCACATTAATGACGTCCGCTGGCACATCATAAACACGTTGGATAGTGAAAGTGCACTCGGATTCTCTAAAGTACCGCAGTCTCTTCTCCTAAGTCCTTTTGAATTCTCCTATCCACTATCCCTTAACGCCGTGACGTTTCACTCAGAGGTCAAGGAATAGGAGACGCAACCTAAGACTCTAAGTGAACGGTGACTGTAAAAACTACACTGCGCATGCTCAGAGTATTGTCCTATTTAATTTGTGTGACAAAAAAATAATGACCATAGGGGCACTGAGCTGCCCATCCCCACCATATGTCATCTCACATAATTCAGAGCTGATTAGCTGTGTTGCGAAAAGTGTGGTGTGTGTGAAGAGGAGAGGAGAGAGATGCAGTGACGCGTCCTAAAACCCGGAAGTAAGCTGCGCATGGCGTCCCTCGACAAAAAAGCAATGAGATTTCTCCATAGGATTTTAGAAAATAGCTCAAAATAAGATCTGTGGGAAACGTCGGATAATATCCACATGTCGACCCTACTTTTATAATTTTCGAATCATAAATCTATCAATTAGATTTGATAGACTTTTGAAACTACAAGAAGATAAGGAGGACTTTTACAAAAAAGTAATAGAGATTTTTGTCCAGAAGGATAGGCAAATGGACTTCATCTTCAAGTCAAGGTAAGACCACAATTTTATAACAATTCAATATTTAAATGATCAAATAAAAAATTGTGGGTATCCTTTTGTTGAACTGTCTGTTTAAAATTATCGAAGCATCAGACGAAAACATCTTTTGAAAATAATATTATATTTTGATTAAAGGTCAAAATATATAATTTGTAAACCTGAAGAGTCATTGCCAGTGCCTCACCAGCCATGAATCTCACTGCACGTCACTGCAGAAGCTTATATAGACATCTACTTTTTTTGTGCCCCACCACTTTTGTACATATAAAAATGCCACTGATGATATATTATCATTATGTCAGTGGTCTAAAATGGTCATGCAACGGTGTCGACAATATTATCGTTTATCGCAATCATTTCCTGGAAAATGTATCCAACAAAATTAATTATCGTGAGAGGCTTATACATGACCCACAGATTAATACACTCTCACTCCCATATACTCTTTGACTCTATTTTGGCCTAGTAGAACTGACAATAAGCAGCAGACTTTTACTTTTGCATCATTTCTACTGGATCTCTTCGCATGTCGTAATACGGGTCGGGGATTGACCAACCGGCTCCCACTGCTCTGCTGTCTGTTAACGTTGTTAAGAGTGGTGGGGGCGGGGAGGGAGTGGATCGACAGCTTGAGCAGCTGTCAACTCAACATAGTAAATAACCAACCAAAAACGACCGCTGGTTCATCTTGTATTTGGCGTGAGAATAGTTTGGGCAGCGTGAGAGCGTGGGATATTGAGAGTGAAAGCATGTGTCACACGCCAGATGCATGAGAGTTGGCAACCCATGTCCAGCGTCTAAATGAGCAAAAACTAATGTTTGTGTGACGCGCCCACTTTCCAAACTCACCACGCATCCAACCCCACCACATCATCCGGCCCCTCACCGCTCTCTCCCCGCCCCCCTGCCCACGACTGCTCGCCCCGGTACTGTAGTGTCCGTGTGTGCACAGCGGGGGAGTCGTGGGGAGGTCTCTCGGTACTTTCTCCTCCATCTCCTCAACCCCTATCTGTTTCTTTCTCTCTCCCAGAAACAAAACACTAAACATGGGTCTCGTGGGTCTCTGTTCAGCGTTTCTTCTGCTCTCCCTGGTCGCTCTCTGCTCCGCCGCGGGTTCGGACGCCCCCCGAGGAGTCGCGGTCGGGTTCGTTTTTGACCCAAAAGCGAAATGCGAACCGCCGTGCAAACACGGAGGCGTCTGCATCCGCAACAACACATGCTTCTGCTCCAAGGGCTATGAAGGAGAGACCTGCCAGTATGGTGATGTTACAAACTTTTATTTTTGTTTTTTACCTGCATGTATGTTCTCTTATTAGAAAAGTGTCAGTATAATATACAATAGCCTACATGTTTTATATAGCTATGTTCCTCCTCTAGTAGAAGAAATACGTTTTTTCAAGTGTCATGCTCTTAAATTTACAAACATAATGCATTTTATAAGACTGTAATGTAACTAAACTGCAGATTATTTTAGGTTTCTGTCAGGATACTGAATGTAGCCCTATATTGAGTTTAAGAATCTTGATTTCCAAATCACCAAAAGAGAGCATATGGTATACCTCTTCATCATAATGACTTATTCTACTTTTACAATATTTAAGATTCACACTTTGAGTGTTAATGTCAACATTTTGTGTCAATGCAGCCAATTGTTATCCCAAATGTAAGAATGGGGGAACGTGTCTTCGTCCTGGAAAATGCAGATGTCCTCCAGCATATGGAGGACGATACTGTCACAAAGGTAAGGGTTTGTTTGCAGTTATTTGTAATTTAAATATCTTGTTGGTTCAACAATTGTTTGGAAGTTGTTAAGTTCGTGTCTATTTTTTATTTCATTGTCAAGATTATTCTTAATGCATTTTGTTCTGCATCAATCCTGTAGCAACTGGTACTGTAAGGGTTAGAAGATAAATCTGTTGGCTTGCAAGACAAATACCAGGACAGGGGGAATTTAGGAATGTGACTAAGTTAAATATTTCTAAAATAAGTGTTGACAAAATACTTAAGTACAGGACAGTGAAACTATCATCCAGCTTATCACAGTGATCTGTGTCTCTTTCCACAGTGACGTGTGAAGACGGCTGCTGGAATGGAGGGGAATGCAACGCTGTTAACGGAGTGGCCAAGTGTATCTGCCCCTCGAGCTGGACCGGCTCAAAATGCCAAGATGGTCTGTACATTCTATGATCGTATCTAATTACCCTGTTGACACCAAAGGTCAAAGTCACCAAATGGAGCTGGTCTCTCAGCAGGAGCTATTCATCCTCAGCAGCACACTAAAACATTTTAAATACTTATGGTATTGGTTCCAAGTTGCTTTCAGAATGGAAACCAGCTATTCATAGCTCAGTTGTTATGAATTACATTTAAATGTATGATGTGTGAATAATGGATGAAACATTTGTATTGGCAGTAAAGTGCAGCTCAAGTTGCGCATAGCAGAAATGTCCAACAATGGTATTGGTTGAGATTAACTTAATAAAGCTAAGAAGCAAATTGGTTCCTTTTCCTATTTACCTCATATGTTTTTGCTATAAAGATAACATAGTCTTCACATGTTGGGATATATGACTAATCCCTGTCTTGCTAAGAATTAAATTAGATGTGCGTTACTTGTTAACTTAACATAAAACATGGACATGGGGGTAACGGCTACGCTGGCTAAGAAATATACCAACACACAATTTGTCAAACCGCAACATATTGTTTTTATGCTTCAGTTTTTGTTTGGATTCCACAAACGAGATGTGTTAAATCGTATATCTTTAGAGGTTTGGGTAGACTGGTTTTGTTTCCTTCAGGCAGAGCCAGGCTAAACCAAATGATTTATTCCTCTAGAAATGTTTCTGAATCCAGATAATGTGAGCTCAGATTGTTTTGTTTTTCGGCATGCTGAATGTCTTTCTATGTATTTTCTTTCCCGTGCAGCTATCTGTCCACAAGGCTGTAGGAACGGGGGAATGTGTGTGGCTCCAGGAATCTGCAGCTGTCCGGAGGGATGGCTGGGTGGTGCCTGCCACACTGGTGAGTTCAACCTGCTCCCAAAGACCAAAAACTTCCACATGCATGAATGCATTTACAAGCCTGATTTATTTTTGCTTCCTTTCCCATCCATTCAAAGTTTTGTTCTTTATAGATTTGGTTGTGCTTTCCCAGGATCCCTGTTAACTGTCTTCAACTTTCTCTGAAGAGAAATGTTAGCTATCAGTCTGCCAAACAGCTGATAACTGTATAAGTCAAATGTGTAAATCTGCTAAGGTAACATTCCTAGCTAAGGGTTTTGCCAGATGTGACACAAACCCAGACCTGGAAATGGTTCGCACCTCAGTTTCTGGATTTGTAGTGTTGGGATTTACAAGCTCTAGTTATAAACTACGATACTTGTTTCTTAGGTTTTACAAATGATTAAACACGTTGTTTTGTTTCTTTTGTCCCTGCTAAAGCTGTGTGCACTAAGTCCTGCCTGAATGGAGGAAAGTGTATTTCTCCAGACAAATGCCGCTGCCGCCCTCCTTTCTCTGGCCCTCTCTGCGAGGAGAGGAAGAAGTACCAATAGTGCCGAGTCAAAGGTCACGGAAGCCCAAAAAGAGGCTTTATGCAAATGTCGACGATTCAATGATTTAGCTGAAACATGTAGTTTTTAAATTTTTTCTACTATATTTTGTTTGTTTTTAAGAAACCTTGAACTTTTTAGGTGTTCTCACTTGACTGTATAAACATGATATGTACTGTACTGTAGCTTGTGCCAATAAATGAATCAAAGAGATGTGCATGAATCAAGATCATTTTATCAAAACAAAAGCACATAACTTGGACATTCTTTATTTTGTCACATAACTTGTACCACAGTGTCATTTTGTCTGATATTTTTTTTATACAAAACCCTATATATATCCCCAAAACATGGTAATTACTCAGCCCCCACAAACAATATATTAATGAAAGCAAAACTGAAAAAATCATTTCAACTCACCATATCTTCAGTCTTAAACAAGTACCTGATGTGAACCTCTACATGAGCCATAATCAATAAAGCGGCATAGCATTTGAACAGTGAGAAACAAACAGTGCCGTTTGGCAAAGTTTTAATTTGGCTAAATAGTGAAACATCCAAAGCTAAAAACCTATTGGTGATAACCTACACTTTATGAATGAATTATCACGGTAACAGATTTGTCATCTACTCATTTTACATAATACTGTACAGTAACATTCACATATGTGGAAAGTCTCTGCTGATGCCTTTACCAGATGTGTGCTACTGTGAGCCTTGAGGTAGTGATATACAGAGCAGACAAGTGCAATCCATCATGTCCCCCTGTTAGCCTTCACATTTGCACAGTCACAACCATTTATGATGCCCTCCTCTTGCTTTGTGCATTGTGTAGCTCCTATCTTCCCATTTCTCCTCCATCAGGCTTGTGATGCCTGTAAAGTTGCAAACAGAAATAAATACACAATCATTAGATTTTCCATGCTATGTTTAAAGATACATCTAAGGTTTCATTTATTTGAAGCCTAAGTCCAAGTTGGTGACTTTTGTTTTTCTTGGTGTGCTGTAATAGGAAACCATAGAGCAGAGCATAAGTTTATTCTGAAAGATAACCGTTGTAAAATCTTAACAAGTGCTTCATTTTGTTTGTATACTTCAGTTTACAATGAATAACTGGTGAATATATATGTGTTTTCTTTCCCAGCAAAAACATAGTGGTATACTTCAGACTGCATTTTCAACCTGTCACAGAACACATCTGTGATGCAGTCTCTCAACCATCAGATGGCTGTCTTGAGATTTTGTATCATTGCTGGACATTTATCTTTCAGAAAAACAGTTAATTAGCTCTGTGACACAACATGGGGCTAACAAATCCCAGTGGGAATATAACCCTGGAGTTCTTATTGCTACCCAGTGGGCTACACAGAGACCCGTACTGTATAAATTAGGGATCCTTTTCTGACCTTTGTAGCACAGGTGAAGCCCTTGTAGCCTCTCCGACAGTAGCAGTAGTCAGGAAGGACACACCTGCCTCCGTTCAGGCACCGCTGCTTACAAACCGCTGAGGAGAGGATCAATGTTACAGGAGTTAACATGTGTGACACAAAAAATAATCAAAAGAATAAAGTGATCAAATACATTTGTCCGTTTATCCTGACAACAAAAAGCAAATTAGTAAAAAATAAAGTTATGGCAGGGGGCGAGTGTACGGTGTTGAATATCCTTTGTTTTATCATGAATGAACTCACGTGTCTGACACTGGAGACCTTCCCAGCCGGAGGGACAGTGGCAGGTGTTTGGTCCCAAACACTCGCCACCATTTTTACACTTTTGCAGACAGACAGCTACAGTGAGAAAAACAGAGTGAGGCTGAACTCAGTCTACAGCAGCTTCGTCATGTGGGTAGAAGATCTGACACAACTTGAACGCTTGCCTTTAACAATGACATGGATTAAAGGAACTGTAACAAATGCAGGTTAAATACATCATTTCAAGATTTCAAATATACTTTTGCTATATTTGGTGTGTATAAATAAAACATGGAGTCACTCACGTATGTTGCACCTCATCCCTGTCCACCCTGATGCACAGGAGCATGTGTTGGGTCCTACACACTTGCCTTTGTTCATGCACATTGGCTCACATACACCTGCAATACCATTTTTATACATTAGGGTGAGATATTGGGAGTGGTCTGCCAGTGACGAGTTTCACTTTAAATAAGACTTAAAACATGCCAGTTTACTCACTCCTTTGACACCTTTTTCCTGTGTAGCCTTCAGGGCATGAGCATACATTGTTCCTCATACACTGACCTCCATTCTTACAAGGTTGACTGCACACAGCTGAAAAACACAATAATATTAAACTGAAAAAATTATCCATCCTCTTCTACTGTACAAGAAGAAAGCCCCTGACCCTGTACTGTGAGGGAGTAAGGGCTGGCATGATTCAGCCAATTATAAATGTATTTTTGGTGAAAGTAAACTCAGCATTGCAACCGAGTCTCAGATCTTTTTAAAGTACAGTATGCTGTTCACTTTGCTGATACTTCTGCAAGTTTCTTTATTTATTAAATGTATTTGACTTATCACAAACTCTAAATTCAAACCCAGAAAAGAGGAAGTTCTTCATGGTTTTGCAGATTGGTTACCAACATTGTATATGTTGAGAGAAACGTGAAGCTCTTAAATTGATTAATTGACAGGTTCTGATTGGATGCAGCTGCAGGGAAACTGCATTATATCACAGGTAGACTGATAGAGTTTACATAAAAAGCCGGTATCAGCTAACTAATACATCTCTTTAACGCTGACTGTTACTGTAGTGTATTGTCTTTTCACGCAAGCTACCACCTCAAATAATCTGACCTAAATAGATACAGGATTTCTGCACACTCCTTCTCTGGGGTTGAACAGCAGAGCAGTCAGATGTGTCAGTGTGATAAATAAACATGAGTTTTACCAATTTGACACTGGGAGCCATAGAAGCCGCCGGGACAGGCACAGATGTTGGGCCTAATGCATGTTCCTCCATTCAGACAGACGGGGTTACATACAGCTGAGGAAGACACAAGGACACATTTCGATTATACAGATTTGTAGTTTAGAGTTTTTCTTAAAATGTTAAGTATACAGTAAGGCAGACAAAAAAAGCCTGTATATTTTCCTGTGTTACATCAGATGTATTGTTTTATTAAATGCAAGTAGTTTGTCTTATGATTAAATGGTGTGCCACCCAGCAAGGGAGTCTATAAATATCAAGGCTGTGTTAATTGTGAGGGAAACTTTACAATAGAAACCTCATGTAGATGCATTGTGAATATACACTTGGTGACAGATGTAACCTTGTACCTGAGTAACATGTGGGTCCGTACCAGCCTGGTTGGCATTCGCAGACATCAGGAGAAATGCACTCTCCTCCATTTTCACAGTGCCTATTACAAACCACTGAAACAGATAAATCATTATTGACAATTCTAAATGTGCAGACCACTCAAAGGTAATGACCGGAAATGAAATCACATTATTAACGCCTGCTGCTGATGTACAGGTGATCATGAGTGGTATTGTTAATCTCATCTGAATCTCCATAAGAAAGTACATTTTGATATTCCCGTTAATGTTGAAATATTCCCTCAATGATCAATGTCTCTGAAGTCAACATGACTGACTCTAAACTCAAAGTCATTGTTTCATTGCAATTCATTTGATTTACAGCAAACTAGAATTACTACCTCGTAGTTTTATGCCTATCCATGTCATAAATACCGCCACCTCATCATTTTATGCTCTTGGAAATTTGTGTGAAATTGTCCAAATTATCAGATGAATGGAGGTACGGCCAAAAAGTGTTTTGTGTGTTCTCAGTGGCCTTAACCATTTAACACCAAAATCTTTTTCAGTTCCTCCTTGGGCCAAGTGGATATTTATAACAAATGAACTGAAAAAGATTTTGGTGTTAAATGGTTAAGGCCACTGAGAACACACAAAACACTTTTTGGCCGTNATGAGAGGAAGAAATAATTAAGGGTATAGAACATAACAGCACCAAGACCAAAAAGACATTGACAACTCTAACATAAAGAATTAAACTTTCATATAAGTTTCTTTGGACATGACAATACGCTAATTACAGGTGTGAAGGATGAAGTTCTCTGCCTTAACTGGACGTCAGTCTTTTTCTAAGGAGATCAGGCAACCATCGTACGGAGGGAAGACACCTTCTAGCTAACCAAGGACTCACTGAGTGTCAGTTTATTGGAGAAGGTCACAATTATGAATTTAATACTTTACGTGCAGCCAATTCAGCAGAAAACTCCAATCATCTGACGAGTCATTTACAATTAAATGACTTCATTATGAGGGGATACCAAACTACTCTGACGTACAAACTATCTCTTACGATATTTATCATGTTTTTTAGACTGTATTATCACATGTTTACTTTTTACATGTAAGCATTGGAAAGCAGTGAATGAAAAAAAAACTCTGACAGCAAATTAACTGAGTAGACGAACAAAGAGCACTGTGGGAGAGGCATGATAAGAGGTAACGTTGCTCAGTTCAGAAGTGAATTTACTTGCCATTTAAACAGAGTAGAAAAAGAGAAGGGAGTTGGGCAGGGGGTCTTACCTGTAAAACTAAATCTGAAACCAACTCTGCTCCCTGCTCTCTTTAAATTTTTACAGACAAGTTCACAGGTCAGTCAGTTGTTTTCCACTGGGGATGGTCTATGCTCCCGTTTCTTTTTATACAGGTAAGTCAGCATAAAACAAATTATTTTAAGTGTGTTGGTGGAATACACTTTCAAAGTTACGCACTTGCAATGAAAGCTTTCAACCAATAGCTACAGTTTTTAAAAACAGTTCCAGTAAATTAGTAAAAGGCTTTTTGGACAGTGGCATACATTTTGAAGGAAATGCATGCATGTTGAAAACTATAGGTGTTTTATTATAACCTAATGAAAGTTTTTCCTAAACAGTGGCCACACCCTGCACTTTCAGGTGTTAACCGTCACGTATTGTAGCTAACTGAGCCAGACTTAGCACATTAATGTTAAGCTTGCTAATGTGTTAACTTGTTACAAACCCACAATAATACATTAAAGGGGACCTATCATATCAGTGCGAGAAAAACCACAACCCCTCTCTATTTTCCTCCCAACCCAAATCTCTAGAAAAAGGGAGCTGCAACGGATCTGATAAAAACTGATCCAGATTTGAATCACTGTCCTGACGTCAGGACGAGTGGCGCTACGGGCTATTGGGCAACTCTCCCCTATCAGGGGAATGACGAGGTGCCCGGCCGGCCATTGCCCGCCGAAAGCGCTTGAGACGCTGTAGTACATATGCCAGGCCTGAAGTGGCGCTGTAGTCTGCCACAAAAAGCAGCGAAGAAGACTTCGCCGACGCATTGGTTGCCCTTTATTCTTCGCTGTGGCTCTTTTTCTCCCTACCCCGGGCAACGCGTTTGCTCCGCTGCTGTAATCAATTGCAATCCCTCCCCGTCGAGGCAAGCACTGTAAATTCTCTCCGGTAGTCCACCAGCGATGAGCAAACACGCCACCTCTGTCACCAAAAGGAACAAGGGGGGGACCGTGCGGCAGAGTTTTCAGTTAGGTTTTCTTTCGCCGGTCAAGATGTCCGGTAAAGTTTAAATCTATTCGGACAAAATTTGATAATGTATTTTGAAAACAGAAACGATGATAAATATACCTATATATAAGGTATGGCCACTACAATATATCATTTAGGAATATAGCTATGGAATAGGTGTCCTGTTAAATACAATGGGGAGGCGATGTGGCGCAGTAGAGCCAGTGGATAGAGCCTTGGTGTTGGGATTCAGGGAAAAGTTCACAGGTTCAAACCCCACTGCAGTCAGCTGTCGTTGTGTCCCTGGGCAAAAAATAGCTTCACCCAACAAATTGCTAACAATAACTAACAAGTAAAAATAGTACTGGAATAAAAATAACAACCAAATACGAAACAAAAAAACGCTAGAATGAAATGATATCAGAAGAAAAAAGATTATGCTACAAAGGTGATAAAATAAACAGCATCATACAAGATTAAACAAATACATTGGAAAGAGATACATCGAGTCAAGCTAACATATCATCTTGTGGGTTTTTTGGATGATGCATAGATAACCCATTTAAGTCTTTTAATAGATATTAAGATATCCCCAAAGCCACAACATATTTAGACCTATTTACATACAACATTACTGTAGCTGATGGATTCGCAATTAACTGGTGCAACACAGTCCTGTGGACCATATGTGCGGCGGGAGCCTGCCTTTAATTATTTTTGATTTATGGCTCTGAGGGCCAGGGGCGTTAACCCAGTCACCCCTGCCCCCCCTTTCCCTCCCACCCCTCGAAATGTTACACCGTGTAGGAGTTAGGAGTCTGGTTCTCATAGAAAACTCCAGAGCCAGACCCATACAGCGGCAGGGGGCATTTGATAAGATTTCTGATCACCTCAAAGGTTGACTTTTTGGGTTGTTTTTAAAGATAATGACCTGATCTACGTCACACGTTCTGACACCCTGCAGCTGACAAGACAAAGTACAGCCTCTTAACTCTCAGAGGTGAGACGGGTACCTCCAGGCAGACTGTGATACAGATAAGAGGAATGCGTGCACACAGACAGCCGTGAAACCCAGACTCTCTAAAAGCCTCATCAATCCTTTCTTATCTGCACTTCACCATATCTCAGGCAGAACACTTCTACTTTATGAAACTACAGGCTCCTGCTGTGAAGGGCCATCTCAGATCGCCATGGAAATGAAAGCAGATTGGAAAACTCTGACCAGGGGTGTTATTCATTGAGTTACATCAATATAAAAAACACAGCGCCTTCCTCATGCCTGCTAAAGAAAACAGCCCAGTTCATTATTCGGCCCTCACTTTTCAGTTAATGAACTCCTCCTGGAGACTCCTCATGTTGTGGCTGTTTAAATACCTCAGTGTTATTGCCAATATCATGGGAGTCATGCTGTTTGTACCGAGAGGAGGTCAGCAGCGCCTAGCTTCATTACACAAGGTGAGTCGAATAAACAACACAGCAGTTGAGAGACCTCTCATTTAGAGTTGGAATAACATGGAGTGTTTAGGTTTCCCTGCTGATTAGATTAAGGTCCAATGTGATTCCAATCAGAACAATTAGAGTTAGTGGTAATGTGAAGTAAGAGCAGCTACATTTGGTCTCAAGGTTTACGTAAGAAGCAGAAGTTGAGATTTTGAGATCAGTACATTTAAATTGGTTGCACTACAGGATTTAGTTGAGATTCATTATTTACACCAACAAAACACTGTGAGAAAAATGTGAGATTTAACACGTGGACTGATGTGATCAAAAGGTTTCCCTTACTAAAAAAAATGCTAATTTAAACTGGGATGGAACTGAGAAGATTACAAATCATAATTGACATATACCTATATAAAACTGTAACATGTTACACCAATTCCCACTTGTTCTAAACAGCATGATTACCACTAACTCAGGAGGGAAATATTTCCTTCCTACTTTAAACACAAACACATACAAATCTAAATAACAAAGTCTATAGTGTCCATGCACTGTGAACATTTAAAGTCACATATGACCTGGGCTGCATTTCATTTCCCTCCTCCTGACTGTACCCTCTCTCATGAGGCAGACATGAAATTAAAATATCTAAATAGAGCAGACATGTGCATGACCGCCATGTGAACCCTTTCCAAAGGCTTTTTTCTTTGGTTTGGGAATTAATTTCAGGGCTGACACTGCTAAGAGGCGTTTAGGTGAATTACAGACAGTATCTGATTTGAATGTTATTATCACACAGTCTACTTGACACAAATGTCCAGTGATTTTTTTCTCACAAAAAGACATTATGATAAGGGTATCAGGCTGAAACAGATGCATTGCAACATTAAACGGAGAACAGACTATAGTGACATTTTACAACAAAAATATTCCACTGCAGATTATCATAAAATGTTGTTTTAGAGACAGAGACCGTCCCCTTAAAATACACATTGATACTACATTAAAGAATATATCCGATAATGTGTAGTTGTTGTTAGAGGAAAATCAAATTATTTTGTGTTTCTTCTTTCTTTTTTTTCTTCCTTAATTCCTCTTCAAACATTTGAATATTTCTTCTAAAGGTTGTTACTGTGTTAATGAAGTTTCTGTTCCAGCAAACTGTGTTATGTTATTCCTTTCTGTTTTTAATGACACATTGAGGAACTCTAGGATCCTAAATTGTTAAACTATTCTGGGGCCTCTCATCTGTTGACTGATGAAACTCCACTGGGCCCACTGCTCGCCATGAATTTCCCCATCAGTCAGTGTGTGAACACAAAGCTTTGGAGACCGCAGCCTAAACCCACCGTAATCCCTCATGCCCAAACAAGACCAAAGACAGATTTCACAGGCTTGTGCTTCACAATACCCAGTCTGGAGGGGACACGGCTCTTTGTGGACCACTTTTTTTGTCTGGACATGGTTGCGTTGTGGATGTTGAGTGGGTATAACTGTGTGGCCCAAGGTTCAAGGTCAAAATGGTATGAAAAAGTAATTTGCCCGTAATTTTCTGCACGCAGACAGAGAGTGAGAGGTGACCGAGCAATCATCACCTCAACAAAGAAGCTTTCACACAGGCTGAGCCCAGGAATGTCAATCCATGAACACTGTCCCCCATCCGTGATGAAAAACAATGTTGCAGCACACAAGGGATGTCTTGTAGCATTATTGTAATACAACTACATTTATCTGTGCAAATGATCAAAGTAACTGATCATTTGTGTTTGCTTGAAGGCCAAAGGGACAGTTTATCAGAAATCAGTGCAATGTGTCTATATTTATTATTATTTATCAAAATAGCCTTACAGCTAGTGTTGCACAGTTATAGCTGATTAGATTACATATCCTCTTATGACCCACTTTCACTCTGTTTTTGACACAAACCTGTTTTCTCCACTCAGTGTATCAGAGTACAAGTAAAAGGCTATAAAGTTGAACATTTGTGTGCTGACTTTTGCTACTCAAATCCCAAAAATTGAGAAAAGAAACGTAAAAGATAAAAAAAAAAAAAAGTGAACATTAAGTTAATAAATGACTGAATTTCCCGAAAGTCTTCTTGGACAGCTTAAGTAAAAGACAAAAGTTAAATAAGGACCTGAATAACGACCTATGAAACATATTAAGCAACGCAGATCATTTGGTAGTTTTAGGTGTACAGTACTTGTGGGAGAAAATGTTGTTCAGTTTTTATTTTTAGGCATGAAAATAAAATTGAGCAACACTAAGAGAAAAAAGTCCTACAGGCATCACAGCGCTTCTAACTGATGAAGGATCAGTATTCAGGTGAGAAAAAAACACCTGCCTGTTTTTCTTGTGTTCGTGTTGCCACAGCTCACTCTCTGTCTCCATGGATCCTGAGGATTAATGAAACCGGCTTCTCTTCTCTGCACCAAAGAAAACAGGAGTGCACTTCTCCAGCTCCTCAAACAGCGTCTCCCTCCTCCTCCTTTTCCCCCCTCTCCCCTTGCAGGTGGCCCCGTTTGCTACTTTGAGCGAGGCTTCAGGGCTACGGGAGGAATTCACATGTAAATAGGCCACTCGCTCTCAATAGACTGGGGGAAAAGAATGAATCCCATCATGATAACCTTGCATAATAAGCAGGCTGGGACTGTGCATATTATTGCTTTCTTCTTTTTAAGTACACATGGGATAAATCTCTAAACTCAGCAAAATACGAGAACCCTTTGGAGGTGGATTTATGGGAAAGTGAAGTTGTGCATTTTGCCACAAACATCGCTCTGACCTGGCCATGCAGATAAACAGCTTTAAATGTAAAACTTACCTAGCAACAGCATCACAACAAAACTAGCCTATTTTCATATAGACAGAAAGCTTTTGGTTTTTAAAGAATTTCTTGTGTCTGAGCATGCATCTCATATTTATTTAAGTCTTTTTCCTTGCATGGACCATTTAAATGTATCCAAATGCAATCCTAATTTTCCAGATAAATTCAGCTTTTAGTACTCAATTAAATATCTTATTGTCATCCTTTTAAAAAAACAAAACAATGAAAAGAGCTTAGTTTATCTTAAGCTTGGACACCACCGTCTAAGATTCATCAGATATGTTGTTGATGAATGCTAATTTATGCTTAAAAATTAAATTACACATTAAACTTTACTAGCCAGAACAAAATTGATTCTATTTATTTTTACAAGATAAAGATAATTAACTTGTTCAATGCCTTGTCTTGGTAAGGCTAAGGAAGATGCATAAATCCACATTGATTAACATCTACTCCACAATTAGTGGCTGTTCCCAACCTTATACAGTATGTGTGGGATTTCTTTTTTCTCATTCCTGTTATTATTTTCTTTATTTGAAAAGGCAATATTATGTACTTGGTGGTTGAAGCCCTTTCTAGGCTTGTGTGAACATGAAGTTCACCCGGTTGAATCACCAAAACATGTTTATACAAAACATTATTTTGCAATACTCGTTTCGTAATTTTCTTTTTTGGTGAGAAGCAAAAGGTACCTATACATCTGCAAGCCAAAAGTCAACTCCAATTCCCAAGAAGCATTTGAGATAGAATCCAATCCAGGTTTACAGAATGGGTCAAAATGTTAGTTGAATTTGTGTGGTGTTTTGTCCTCAATTGAAACAAAGCTTTCTGAATCTGCTCTTATTAAAAGTGCTGAGGCAGTAATGGCTAAATATCATGGGTATTGTAGAATGTACAGCCATCTGCCAAATATCATTTCCTTAAAAGGTGGGTTTAAATAATTATAATGGATGAAGACAACATTATATAGAAGTATACTTGAGTGTCCATCATAACTCTTTTCTATTTTTGAGTGTTTCCAGGGTGTGACTGTTGAGGAACACGGAGGATGTCATTAAAATAAGAACTTTGACGTGGAATTTACAGAGTAGGAAATCTTCTTGGAATCAGCAGCTACTCCTCGTCATCCAATCCGTCATTGCTTCACACACGTCTTCACAAAACACAAACACTTTTGAACATTGTGTACAGTATTCATCAGCTGTGTGCGGCCCAACCTGTAAAACTAAGTGCCAAACTCGATCAGGCCCTAGGCGTATCTGCAGTACAGCATGCTATCATAGCAATAATGAGAGATAATTCCTTCATGGATGAGCTACTCTAAAGAAGCCCAAGAAGACACTTCAGTGTGCTTTTACTTCTTGTCAGTCGGAGACTTTCGTGCCAAGCACCCCATCCGAGGTAAATGGGTTAATGCATTGACCTTGGACACAAGATTTATTCCCCCTAATCCACCTCTCACTAAAGACATTACCAGAACATGGATAAAGGCTGAGATAAAGGATGGGACTGAAGAAAAATGTGAAAAGTTATTAAATGATGCGGTAAAGTAATTGTTTTAAGTTTTAATCTCTGTATGTGGTTTTAGACATATTAAACTGAGTCAGCAAAAGACAGGTAAAAGGCTTTTTGCTTTACCAAGCCAATAACCAACGGAAATCCTCTGGTGAGTGTTTCAGCAGATCAAAAATAATTGCCCTAAAGTAAATACAAGGCAAAGCAGGACAGGACATGTTCATTGATTTACAAACACACTAAAGGCTGACGTGGCTTTTAGAGATAAGGAAATAGTATCAGGAAAAGTGTGAACGCGCCTTTGACCTTTGAGTTTCCTTCCTTCGAAAACAAGTTAAGAAGAGGCACCTTTCTCATAAAAAAACATGATTCATAAACTTGAGAAAAAAGGGGCATTCTGGGAATCGACACTATAATCAAAGGTTCAGGAATAAAAATGTTTTGTAATGCTTTTAACTGTATGATTACGGCGTAAAAAGCCACACAAAAAGATGTTTGAAAACGAGAGCTAAGGATATGTAGTTTCTATTTTCAAATGCAATAGACCCCCAGAGATACAGCACCAAAACCTCAAATCAAGGCCATAATTATCACATTTAACTGGAACAGATATTTATATGGTGAGGATGTTTGGCCATTCAGCCTGTGAGCAGTGCAAATCTGAATCACAGTTATGTTTGAAAGCCAGCTGCTGCAGGGGCCTGTCGGGCTTCACAGTCATTAATTGTTTCAAAGGAATGGGAGAGCAAATGGCGTTAAAACACTGAGCTACGTATCCACCCAGCTTAGTCCAAAAATACTCTGTAATGCCCCTGGCTTCAGTGTCCTGCCCCAGCCAGTTGCACTGGGTCTGGTCTCCAGACCGCCCTGGCAACATTTCCAAGTCCTGATTCTGTATGTGATGAATCCATCGCTTAACCCTTTACACTGCAGCAACCGATGGTGGAAGGACTCGCTTTTTTACTGTGAAGAGCTTTGGGTCGTTTTTAAGTATTTGTATGGCTGACAGCAGCAGTGTAACATCTGTGTACATGTTTCTCATTACACAACATGCAAGTTGTTCCAGTTTAGTGTGTATTTTTTGTGAGAAATAAAGCTACGGTAAATGAATGTCAACGTTTCCATTACTGACACTACAGCTCTTCACACCAGACATAAATCATTTACATGGACCTTCAGGTTGTGGGTGTGTATCTGTGTGAACATGAGCGAGCATGTTGCTTTAAAATGAAACTGAGGACATTTTAAGGATAGGTTGACTGAGCATGTTTTTTTTTCTCTGTAACCCTTTGCATTACATACACGGGTGACAGCACAACGTTTAATGTTAGCTATACAGCAGCTCCACTGGGGACACTGCTGGCTTCGTGCCTTTTTTTAAAGGGCACATTGACATCTTTGAGTACCTCCTTTTTAAACTCATAAACAACAAAGTTGACATAATAACAGCCTCCATACCGCCACATTGCTCTAAATGCTTTATTAAGCAAAACATAATGCACAACTTGTCTAATGACAATGTGGTCAAATTGGACCAACTACAGTAGCATCTGTATTTTTTTTGTTTTAACACAATATGCTGTATTTAAAAACTGTAAACTTCATATGAAGTAGAAATCTAAAGTGCTTATAAAAAATGATATAAGACAGCAAGCAAGTCGATAATAATGCAATAATGCACGATAATACTTTTCTTTCACAAAGAAAGTCCAGTGTAAGAATAATAAGATATAATAATTACATATTAAACGGTGAAATAAAACACTTTTCAATATTTACAAAAAAAAACCTTCAACTTGTCAAAGCCTTTTCCCAAAGTATTTTTGGTGATATTGTTTAGAACAGCCATTTCTGAAACATACAGCATCCTTTAATTCTATCGCCCTTCCAGACCCCGAACCCTTAGTGCGTTTAAATCCATATAAACCTTGTATATCATATCCACACATGTCTGAAACTTTCTCATCTTCATACTGTATTCCTTTAAGTGTCACTTCCTGACCAACCGCATCATCACAAGACCAAGACCGGCAGTCATAAATCTTTTCTTCACTGATAAAACTCAGCACTTTGAATCTGGACCTGCAGCAGATGCCTCGATCCACCCAGGACAATATCCTTCACATATAAGAGCAGTCGAGTCACATGTTTGTCTTTCAGAACCAGTCTATCTCTTTTTCCTCTGCTGCCGCTGCACCTTTCTCCTTTTAAGGATCATGTCATAGAGTCTATCCAAGCCCTCCCTTAGTCCATCGCCTATGATCGCGCAGGTTGGCTGCAGGTGCCAGGGAGTTGCAGGGCCCAGTTCTTTCAGAGCCAGTAATTTCTCAATTTCAGCAAGTCCCAAAGAGTGTCTCAAGTCCTGTTTGTTGGCTACCACCAGCAGGGGCACCCCCTGGTTTTCAGAGGTCTTGGCGATTTTATGGAGCTCCGTTTTGGCCTCCTCCATGCGCTCCGCATCTACAGAGTCCACCACGAATATGATGCCGTCCGTGCATCGCGTGTACGACTTCCACAGGGGGCGTAGCTTCTCCTGGCCACCTACATCCCAGAAGTGGAACGTTACAGACCTGTGGCCGCCCAGAGACACTCTCACCTTCTCCGCATTAAAACCTTTGGTGGGCACCGTGTTCACAAACTCATTGAACTGCAGTCTGTACAGAACGGTGGTCTTGCCTGCAGAGTCCAGGCCAAGGATGGCGATGTGAAACGACTGGAAGAATGAGACGTTTGAGACGAAGCTAGGTTGTTCAGACAATCCATTCCCCATCTTTCCTCATGAGGGAGGATTGGTGGTTTGGGAGATTTGATCCTATTCCAGTCCAGCAAAAATCCTCTGAGCTGCTGATATTCCAAAAAGGCTCCAGCAATTACCTGAAAGCAAACTGCAAGTGTTATTGTGGGTGAAACAGAAGTAGCAATTAAAGCAAGACTATGTTACTTTGACTGTGGCCAACAGTTGCAATTACAGGATAATGGAAGATCACATTTCCCTACATGCACTTGTGTCTTTTGCTTTATCATTGGGTAAACATGACCACACGTAAGAGAAGAGTCATAAAGTCAACAAACTTAGAAATGAAAGTTACAAAACAACATCTATCTAAACTTTGCAAAGATAAGCCACCATCAAATTATGTTAATACTAGATCAAGTAGGACTGTCGCAGCATTAGTGTAGAGGGAGATTATTTTAAATAATCAATGGCTCAAATCCCTGTGAATAACTTGATAGTGTCTTTATTACTTGCAAAGCAAAATGAGCATTAAAATCATCATGACAGTAATATCTTAGTGTTTTTTTTTTATGAACATGATAACATTTGAAATCTGGTGAAGTTCAATCAGATTTCACCCGCAGTTTTCTTGTTTTTGCTTTGAGAAAGGGGACATATGAGGAACAAAACAAATGGGCATATTCATTTTCCATGTCACTCAGTCAAAGTCCACAATCCACAGTTGTGCGTCACCTAACATCCTCAATGACAAGGAAAGACTTTTGAGCAATAAGCAATATAGTCTGATAACACAAAGTCATATATGCTACACAGCTGTATTAGAGCCAAATAATTAGCCAATGTACCATGGCAGAAAATGACATTTACTTAAATGTCACACAATGAGGAGTTAACAGCCACCATACATCGAAAATAACTTCTTTATATTCAATGTAACATTCCTACAGTAACCCTGTTTGCTAGTGTTGCAGTGTGTTACTGTCCTTTTAGTATACAACTACATCCCTCATTATATTTTAAAATAGGGCTTATTTTCCAGTCAATCTGTATTTTACCCATATGAGGTAAGAGTACATCTACAGAGGATTCACACGACAGGTGAGCAAAGGCATTTCAATGTACATTCCACATTGTGCTACCTCTCAATCTGAGCCATCTGTAGAGAAAACACAATACACCTAATACTTTCTGAACAGAAACGCAGTCCTTTATCGTGTAAACACACCAAAATTCAACTCACAGTGTATTTACGCCTTGTATGTCGGCCACAACGACAGCAAATCCTTCCTCTGAAGCGGACACAACCCTCCCTGTCTGTCCTCTGTGTCCCAGTGTGAATCCAACGCTGATGACACTGCTGTCAGTCTGGATAAACGCACACACTGCGGGTGCTTTCTATTGGTGCGTTTACTAGATTCTCCGACAGGTGATTGGCTAAAACGGCTGTCAATCACATGTCTAGCCCGGGAACTAGGATCACCTGTTGCTCTGTCTGTCCGTCACACTACTTTACTTTTGACATGAATAATTTATCGTTATTGATCCAAGATAAATGTGGTAAGGGAACCCAATATTTTTTAAATCGATGTTCTTTGTTAAAAACGACTGGAGAGGCAACAAAGGTACATTGCATTTAAAAGTTGAGAATGCAAATGCTATAAAAAGGCACTTTTTACGTTGATCAGTAATGCATTGTATCACCAAATGTCCAATACAGTTGATCTGACAAAAGATGTCGTCCAAGAGCCCTGAAAACACTTCTAAATACCAGCCATTTTACAAGCTTGATCCTTCACAACATTCACGGTATTTCTAGCCCACATTCAACCACACACGGACATTCAACTAGCATAGAAACACCACGGTATGCTAGTGGATAAGCTATCTTAATAGCCACACCAGAATAGCCGTTAAAATTAAAACGTACCGTAGGTTCAGCGTGTCGAGTCAGCGTGTTTTCCCTTTTCTGTCCGTTTTTGTGTAGAGAGAGTGCAGTGCAATGTGTGCGTGTGTGTGTGTGTGTGTGGCTGCAGAAACAGCGCCGCCCCATGCATGTTTTTGTTTAAAATGATTGGTCAGAAAAGCAGGAAAAGCACCACGCTACTCCGACCCATCATGCATGAAGGAATGGATAACAAACACCAGAGGCTTACATAACCTGTCTCTGTTTTTAAGCTCTTGTGTAGCCTTTTTTTTTATTGCAAATTGTTTATTTTCACGCAGAAATAAGTACTTTAACAAGAACATGGTCCTGTTGTGGAAGAAACTACTCTTTTAATAGTCAGAATACAACAGTGTAGACATACAAACAAGTTAAATTAATACATTTCTTAAGTTAAAAAGTATTAGCACTAAAATATATTAGAGTACAACCCACAACTTATTATTCAGAATGTATATATGGTCCAAGTATAATGAGTATTATTTATTATTTTAATTATTGATTAATTAATGCATTCATTACGGTATTACGGTATTTTTGTTTCTAAGCTAATTAAACATGTTAAAAATTGTCAATTTTAAGTCATACTGACCACTCTTAAAATCTTACATATAATGGAAAATGACAATTAAGAGCTGAAACCTTTCAGATTTTGTTTAGGGTTTATTACATTGTTTTGTTTGCTTTTTCTTAAGTAGTTAAGTGCTAATTTCCTGAAGCTTACTTTATAAGAGGATTTAACAGACTCGGATTAAGTTTATTGTTTTTCAAGGATTTTTCTTAACTTTACTATCTGTGTTTTCCTTTTAAAGATTGTTCACAACTGCCAAGACACGTTTGAACGTTTGAACCTATGATTTGAACACAACAGCTCTGGTAAGTATCTTTATTTGCCATGCATGAGATGGAAGATTACATTACATTTTTCAGCATTTGACTGGATAACAGGGGATTAAAATAACACAAACACACGGCTGCGTGTGGGTCATGAGGTTTAATGCAGTGACTGATATTCTTTTCATTTTATATTTAGTCTGCGAGTTATGCCCAGAGTCACGGATTACTCCTTGAACGCATCTGTTCAGCTATTTCAGATATGCTTCGAACATGTGCAGGCTTGGCGTGTTTATAATTCTTGGGGAACCGGGTGAGCAGCTGTCCGTGGTCAGTGGGCGTCTTAAATGTGGTTTTATGACCTTTATGACCCCCAAAGTCCCTGCATGTTGACAGCCAGAACCTTAAAGCTACTAGAATCTCCAAATATGTCCCTATTTGATCATCATCAGGGATATGTACATATACATTTAATTTTTAAATAAGCAAAAAATACAAAGTTAGGATCTATTTTTCCATGATCTTGAGAGTTTCTCTTCCACACGGTCCAAGAATGCACTGTACGCTCCTCTTCTGCATCTGTGTCTCTGTAAAACAAATATTCAACGTCAGTATTAAAACAGGCGAAGCCCCAAACTGTCTAAATTGCACTTAATAATAAATATTACAATTATATTTAAATAATACAGGCAGCTTCAGTCAGGAGATCTAAATTAACAGGGTGTGTTTCCGCTTTCTACATTAAGCACCAGATACCACATGCTTTTTTGGTAGGAGTAATCAGTAGGTTAAATGTAAGTAGAGCTTTTATTTTATTTTCTATACCACATTATAAGAGTAATCCATTACAAGAAAACCAACTAACTGACACAATTAGACAGTATTTTTATATGATGCCAAAACACCACTGACAGTATAGGAAGCTGATTTTGGAGGCCAGAGCAGCGGAGGGAGTATGAGCCTCGCATCCCATCTTGGCTCGGCAGCTCTATATGTGTCCATCCCTTTCTTGGAATCCCTTGAAGTTAAGTCTGACCTGGTGGTAGTGTTTTGAACTTGAAAAATGTAATATATTCATTCATTCAGAACAGCACACATGGAAACATTGAATACCATATTCTTAGACTTAGATTGATCGGAACACTCGAAAAATAACAAAACATGAAGTTAATCCACTCACTAATGTCCAAGTGCTTCAACTTCAAATGCAGGTTACCAGGATCTCTTTCGTATGTAGTAACTATGTCTGGAAGGTCCTCATTGAGCTGAAATCAAAGTTGTTTTATTTACTTCCTTTTGTGTTTAGCGCCATCTTGTGGACAAATCAAACACTACACATGCTGTATTCTCAAAAGTAAGAGTATGACCCTGCCTGCTTTTTTCGATTCATCCTATGTGTTCCTCACAAATATGAACATTTAAATGTACACGAGAAACTTACAGAAGAAGTTATAAAACGTATTATTGTTTGCAGACACTTACCGGTCTGAAGTTATGTGGTTTTGGGTTCTTGTAAGGCCCACAAAGGTACTTCCCAGTCTTGACAAACATCAGCTCGGACTCAAGAGAATCGGGAGGCCTGTATGATGTGAGGAACTTTGGAGACTCTTCTCTTCGGAAACCCTCATGTAAAACCCTTGGTAGAAATGTTCCAGTTTTCCTCTGTGCTTTACTTGAAGGTGCCACTGCTGCATTTGAATGTGTCTTTCTTTCTTCCTTCTGAGGAACTGACAGAGACCTGTACAGTTTAAGAGAGAAATCTGGTGGTTTGATGCTCCACACGTCGCTGTGGCTCTCAGTCTCGGGGTCGGGGAGTTGAAACCATTTGCTCCTTGCATAAGAGAGATGCTGAGTAGCAGAGAATTCCATTTTTTCTTCCAAGCACACTTTGGACATCAGATGCAATAAACTGTATGGAGCCATGATTGTTGATTAACAAAGGTATTTGCTTACCTTGAATTCGCTACAGATATCCCTTGATTTGTCTTAGTTTGAATCCAGTTTGAGCTTGTATTGTTAGGATGTCAGGAACACAGTGAAAGGAGCAGACAGTGCAGTACAAGGGTTGATTACAGGCACAACATATAAAAAGTGCTGCTTGGTAACGAGTGTCTTTAGTCTTCTTAACAAAAAGTGGGCTGAGCTCAGTGGGACAATAAAACAAAAACGTAGCAACTGTCCAAACAAAGGCCCTCCGTATAGAAGAAATCATGGCATCTTCTGTATTTATAATCGTTCTTTCAGGCTTGACAAAATAAATCTTTAAATTTAGTTTCACTTTTACACATTAAGAAAATTATTTAAACAAATGCAGGACAATATAAAAAGATACTTACATCGTTTTAAAAAATAAAAACAAAGCAAGACATGGAAAGATATTGAGAAAAAAGAGAGTAGTAAAGGGGCAATGTGAATATACACACAATTAAATCATTTAAAACAAACAGACAAACGAGTAGATAAAAGTCAAGATAAACAAATATAAAAGCTATAGAAGTACCTCAAACTGTCCTGAAGTACATTCATTGTGTAGGTGCCCACAGAAAAAAGTGTGTATTCATTTGCCATTTTGGGATCCTTCCATTAGATGGCAGCATATCCTTCATTTGGTTGCAGTCAGAGTAAAGCTCATGCATTGGAAGTATAAAGAGATACCTTGAATTATTTATGGCAATTATTTATTTATGACAATGGTATTGTCCTTTTCTAAACTGTAGTTGTACAATTCCGACTGAGGCAGAGAATGTAAAGCACTGTAAACTAGGATAGAATTAATGAGATAATGGTTTGAGATAAACTGCCCTTGTTAACTTTACCAACATCATAAGTGCTTACAGTTAGCAAAGTGCAGCGGCGGGCCAGGACTTGGCGTGTAGAGATGATGGTTCTTCCAGACTCAGGGAGCGTAACGCTGATGTCTATAATCATACATTTCTACTGACTGAACCTCAATAAAGGACAGGGACAAAGTCTGGAAAGGAGCTTAGCTTGTATTGCCTCATAAATAGCCAAATATAAATATACGGTAAAACATTACCGTGCAGCACACTATATATCTAACTTTTTTACCTTCATTCTTTCACATGGTCCTTTGTTGAAGCAACCTTACCTTCTATGATGGATTTAAAATATGTTAGACATGCCTCTTCTTTACATTTCTCTGGATGCTATAAATTATTATTATTATCCCGTTATGTATACATCACTGTGATCTTTATCAAACAGCTGTGTTTTTAACATTTTCATCAAGTTTAAAGCTGTATTCATCAATATTTGTATATTAACTAAATTAATGAATACCTTTGATGGGGAAGTATTGTCTTCCAAAATCAGCAATAACTTATCAAATCTAATCTATGTCTTGATCATTTTTTACAGCAAATTGTTTTGGTGTTTCTCAGTCTGTAACATTATGTTTTGATTTCCTCTCAGTGCTCTCATCAGCATCCTTTCGAGTTGTTTATCTGCCTCCAATTGGACACAATAAATAAATACTTCTTTAAATGAAGGTCACAGAAAAACGGACGAGGCAAGTAAAATAGAAAGATAAATCAGCCTCAGCAATAGTAGTCTATGGTTGTGGATAAGTTTGGAATTATTACACAAAAATAACGTTATACTGTATGGAGTAAAAATATTTTAATGCAAGTTTTTGATTGCTCTATACCTAAAGTACAAAGTTTAAGCTGCTTTTAGCTTTTTTTAAAAATCATTTTAAGGCAACATATTTCCCTTGAGGAGTCATTGTAAACGTGGTCTTAGCTCCTGTATTGGTCCAAAAGTGTTATGATTATGGAAGAAAAACGGTTACATCAGAGGTCTGTGTTTCACCAGAGCCAGACAGACAGTGAGCAGAGCAGCTCCCCTCATGTAAACACGGTTCTGTACGAAGCAGAGTTTTCCCAGACAGTTGTTGCAGCAGTCCCTTTGTGTATCGACTCTGACAGCTGACACACGGGGGCAAAGGCAACAGGAAACCTGAGCTGAGAGCAAACAGCGCCTGTGAAGGAGCTGACCCCTCCAGCCCTGTTAAACCAGGAGCTGCCACCTTCAGGGGCTCCTCTCGACCCCCGGCCCTTCAGCTCCGTGTCTGAAAATCTCCTACCATTGTATCCAGTGACATTTACAGCCACTGCAGTCAGGTCTCGGCTGTAACAATTACAGGAGCCTTTTGTCAGACGTGACAGGCTGAGTGGTTTCAAAGACGTCTCCATCATGTCGCTCTGACAACTTGATGGAGCCTAATTGCATTGTTGTTGGAGAAAAAGGAACAAGAGAAATCATGCTGTGACACACAGAAGCTTTTTAAAAGATGGTTATGTAATTGCTGAATAAATTAGAAACAAGCTGAAACAGATAATGCACGACTGTGCTGAGGAAACCATCTTTCTGCTTCTCTATGATGTTGTGTCAGGACCTCCATCTGTTTTTACTGTTGTTGAGCACTGTCACTGAGGCAAGAGAGGATTTTCTCTTTCTACCATCACTGCCCATTTCCTCAGATCAGAGGCTCCTTTTCCCTTTCATATTTGCTTTCATTTCGGGTCAGGCAGAGAAGAAGCTACACTGTAAATCAAGGAAATGTGATAAACCAGGAAATATCATAAGTGTTGATAAATCACTTATTTTCACGTGTCATTTAATGATGAAGAATCTTCCTTTTCTTCTATTTTTTCCTTCTTCATCCGCTTCAGCTTCTACTGATTTATTTTCAGATCAGGTTCGTTTTTTTCAAAACCATAACAAAATCTTGCAAAATAACAATAACAGAAGTCATTATACAGTATGTCTAGTTTTGGTTAGAATTTAGCTGTAGTTCAATTTGTTGAAAATAGTACTTTTGACAGAATTTAAAGGCACTGAAAACATATTTTCTCAATCATGAAAACAGTTTTGGTTTCACGTGATAGCTTTCTTTGCTGCCCTCACTTCCCTCACAAGTTTAAATTGGGAAGAATATTTGAAAAGATAATATATTTTGGTGTACTAATCAGAGTGTCGCAACAATCCAATAACAGTTTGTTTGCATTGACAGTTGTGTCTGACTCTGGTAGGATTAGGGGATGTGTTATTGCATCATGGAGTGTACTGGGTCGGGGCATGTGGAGGGAGTCTGGAGGCTGCATGTCGGTGGTAAAAGCAGGAATAGCTTGTGTCATGACCCAGCTGCTCTCAGGTCACACTTGTCCTCTAAAGTATCTAAACACAAAGCAGCTCCTTCTCGCGGGCACAAAACAAACCCACACTGAGCAGTTCTTACGTGTGATTTGCTCTTCACAGGAAGAAAGTATAATTAAATACATACTGTATATGTTTTTTTAAATACTGCACAATTCTGAGGTACTGTTACTTGTTACTAGTTTCTTTCATTATTTGCCCCTAGGAGTTTGGAGAAGTTTGAACCCACGTCCAAATAATAAAGAGCTTCAATGTTCTCCATCATACGCCCTGAATAATTTACATGAGCCTTTAATGGCGCTTTCCACCCTGTTTGATGCCATAACATCATGTGTGCGTTGGCCAAGACACAAGCATAGGAATGATTACATGTAGACGTCCAAATCTTCTCCACATGGACTCAACAAAGGTAGTAGCCTAGCCTACCGCCGCACAGAGCCTTAACCCAAAACAAAAAGCACTTTTACCTTTAACTGAAAACAGTGAACGTTATTCTTATTTTTACATGCAGATGATGGAGCGAGAAACAACAGTGAGGAAGACAACAAGGTCAAATTGGTAAAGTGTGTACATGTTGAGATACATATCTGGCATTTCGTTTTGGACCGGGGTTTTAGGGCTGATTGATCTGTACTTAAATAATGTTCTTGTGCTTTTCTGCTCCTTATGCACTTTAAAGTTGTACAAACAGTTGTCTTGTCAGTAGCGGAGGTTAGGGTAATTGCATAGAGTTTGCATTTCCTGCATCATTTAGCTGATATCACATTTCCCAGGGGACACTGCAGTGCTGCCATTACTCCCACGACGCATAACTGATTATAATGAGAGAAAATTGCACAAAATGAGCTCATGTGTAGATTATAGAATCAAACAAGCCAATCATCCCCATTTAGTCACCACTTTTCTTTGCTCCCTGGATGTAACTTGAAAGCTACAAACTCATTCATGCCATGTACTGTTTATATGGTCACTTGACATAGATGTTTTCCATATGGGAGATTGAATTGCCGGTTGTGTAAGAGGATGCATGAGCAGACGGGAAGAAATTGGGTTTCTACCTGATGGCTATTCCAGGCTCTGAGCAGGTTGATGGTCCAGGAGATTTACGAGGGAGGGGTTATATCTCTCCTCGTGTGGGAGTCCGACAGACGAGCGTCTCACAAAGACATTCAGGCACCTCCATGTTGAGAGAAGACTGTCTACGACCTGCACAGCTGTCAGCTTACCACTGGTCCTCTGCAGACCTGCAGGAAGGACTGTCCGAAGGGTTAGTCATCGTTAATCACAGATTATTGTCTTACTGACTTTATTGAAAGTCAACAGTTCACTTAAATATTCCTCCTGCTTGTTATTGGCAACAATCACCAGTCTAGGTTTTAAAGAAAGGTTTCACTTCAGCAGAATTGTTCTCTCTACTTTAGAGTTAGTTTCTCGGTTTGAACAAGCTAAATATTTTAATATCTTGATAAATGTTTAATAATTTCACTCTCTTTACAGGCAAAATTATGGTGCTGGTACCGGCCTATGAATACAAAATATATTCTTTCCCCATCTTTGGCTCTGGGAAATGTTGGTGGGCATATTTTCATTATTATCTCAATTTAAAAAGCAAAATGAGTAACCACAAGATAATAATAAGCAAATCAAATGTTTAGTATTAGCCCTAAATTGCTCTGTGAAGATATTTGAGACAACATCTGGATAGCTGTTTATATTTGACTGTATTCTCACAGTGATTTGAAGACTGCATCTCATCAATCATTTTAGCTTTTATATTAGCATAACTGACCCAAATAACCCATTGTACACCGTATTCTTGGCTTATTCTGCTACTCTTATTCAATAGTTTTCAACAGGACGATCCGCTCCAGCTCCTCTGGTACTTCCAGTGAAACTATATATGTGAGTAGCCTGGATGAGTAAAACCGTGAGAAGGGAAACGAGCTGTTTGGAAAGAACCCGACTGTGATATCTGGCTTATCCAAAATCCCACTTGTTGGCTGAAGCTGTTTCCCTGAAAAATGTAGCATGTGGCCCATCTGTTTAAGTGGTTTGGAGTGTTGACTTGTAAAATATAACTCCATGATTGGACCATCAGTCTGCTTTCGCCCTTCTTTAAACATTGAGTAAACATTGCAACATGCAGATCATTTTACAGGCTTACTGTAAGTTGATGCAGATAATTGATTTTGTACAAGCTTTGAATAACAGAGCACCCAGTGATGAGTGTGGAAGTTGTCCATAATGTTTGAATAGTTAACGCTTGACCCTGGTTTGTCCCTTTTGATTATAATAAAAGTATAATTGAACCTTTGAGCTGTGCCGTTATGTCGTTTTTCTGTGCATGCTTTTTGACCTTTCACCTTTTTCAATGAACATCCTGTCCTTTATATTTAAGCTTTTACTTTATGTCAAAGCGTTTTACAGGGAATCCAGAATTCAACAGCACATTTTGAATCGCACCAATTGTTGTATTGAGTGGCTTTGTATTATAGTACTGCATCATACAATATAAGGATATCTATTTGTATAGGTAAAAAGCACTCATTATTCAAAGTATTATACAAATGAAATGCGGTCAGAATACAATATATCCCTGGGAAAACAACTGAAGTAGCCTATCAAAAACATACAATGGAAAGTCAGTATAAGTATGTCAACTTGCTAAAAAATATATAGGTATTGTAAATATTGGCTACTCACTCCCAGCTCTGGGTGAAAGAGATGTTCATTTTTCTCAGATCAACAAACAGATCTATACATATTTAGCTTTTTTAATTAAACCGATTAAACATTGTGATCTTTGAGAATAAGAGCTGCATCTTCATTGTGCTGTGACCCGTGCTGCTCAGCGGCAGATGTGTGCAGCTGTGTGGATGTTGGGGCACGCGGTTGATGCCCCTCCTAACGTGTGATGCTGCAGCCCGGCGCCTCTGATCAGCCTACAGCTTCTCCGATCACTCCCACCAACAGTGGCTTCAGCAAACATCAAGTTCCCCCGGAGTTCCTCCTGCTTCGCTTGTTTCTGACCGGATAACATCGGCTGCGCTCGGAGGGTTGGAGCTGTTTAGTTAGAAGATTGCGCGCTGGTCGCATCATGACGATGGGACTTGAAACCGTTTCCAAACTTCTTACGTGGGTTGTGTTTTTACTTCCTAACGCAATGCACGCACAAACAGGTAAGCGACCACCTCCAAGTAATTCAAAGATGTAATTTTAAACCGCGGTAAAGGAGTTGCGCAATCACTATTTCCAGAAATGTTATGGACATACAATTTGTTAAACTACTCTCTGCCGTTTCCCTCGGTAATTAAAACAATTCACACCAAAAGTGGGATTACAAATCGGATTAAATTACTGTATACCAAGGAGTTTAAAGTACTGAGCTTCCTCTTTGATTTGTTGTGTCCATTTGCCAAATAGAGGCTGACACCTTCTCATCCATCATGTCATCCAAGGCCACATACCTCAAAGTCTCATGGCCACAGTGTAAGGTATTGTGCTGTCATTGGAAACAGAGGGTCGCCACTCACTGACAGGTAGACAGGATGTGAACTCTCACAGTTCCTGTACAGCTGATCAGGACTGAGGCCACCAGGTGTTGAGAAGGAGTTCTCTCCATTGACAGCCTTCACAACTCCTGTGGTGTCATTCAGTGGCTCGTCTGCCTGTCACTCAGCACTGAGGCAGACTCAGTCAAAGTCACCATTAACTTGATCTCTGAGGCAACACAACTTATTAAAAGTTGGCTGATATTTCTGGGTCACAGCTTGGATATGTTTCTTGCTCTTTGCTCTGGCAAGCTAAAACTACTGTGTTATGTCAGAGGTTGCCTTGGCATGTTCCTCGACAAAGATGTTCAGGTTTTATTTTATTGGCTGCTCTATCCCAAACAGCTTAAACTGTTTGCTTTAGAGACATTAACCTGCTGACCTCAGTTCAACCTTTAGGAATTCCTTTCACTCCATTAAAGCTTTGAAAAATATGTCTATCATTTTGATTTGATTTTTCTGTGTAAAACACATTACTTTAGAGTTATTCAAACAAAAAGTTTCCCTCCTGATTTAAATTAATTTGACCTCAAATTGACAAGTTAAAGTCTTCGCAACATTCCTATGACTAGCTTTAGAACGTTTCCAGCACATTTTTACCACAACCTGATGAATACAAAGTGCCTTCTCCCCCTTATATTACAACTCATGTGCAACCATATCTTAAACATCAGCAGTCACATCCTGCTGGGAACGACCGGCTGGCTCCCTTGTGCTGCTGTTTAAGGTTATGTTATTATATTATTAAGGCTCTGGTTATCATAATAGTTTAAAGAGCAGAGAGAAGATGGGGGGATTTATATGTTGTAGTTAAAACCAGTGGACAGCAGTTTTAATACCTCAAAACCTTACCTTGACGTCCATTAGTAGACTCACAGGTTTATTGATATACTTAATGCCAATAAGTGGTTCCAAATTCAAGCAACAAGGTGTTGAGAATGAAGTCTGTCTATCGGCAGCTTTGACAGCTCCTGTGGTCTCTCTCAGTACCTTGTCTGCCTGTCACTGGCAGACTCAGGCAGACTATCACCTTTCACTTAAACTCTCAGGGCCCGAAAACGTGGTGCGGTGCACAGAAGCTCGCTGTACTTGTTAGTTACAGCTCGGCTCTTTGTCTTCCTCTCTGCTTTCATCTTAATGGCCATTTGCTTTTACGACGGCTTTGAACCTATAACTATAAAACTAACTATAACTATAAATGTTACATATTTGATGGTCTTTTTCATATTTGCTACATTTTTCTCTCCTTTTTCAGTGAACGTATCCATAACCTGATCTGATAATATCATGCATTCCACATTTCTCATGTCAGTGCATTTTATGGTCTGTGTGTAAGCTTTTCAATTCAAGATTTGTATCTTGAACACAGAGGAACTGGGCAGTGGCTTTGGGTTTCCACACTTCACTATTTGTTCTGTAGAAAGCTGTACATATATTGGTACAATATATTGGTAGTGCTTACTGTATTCTGTCTCTCTACCTGGACTTGCAGAGCTTCCTCCGGAGTGTGTGTCCGGGGGCCACTCCATCCTCCAGGACCCCTACCGCAGCACCACCTTCAGCTCCAGCTGGGTGCAGCAGTCGGCCCTGCAGGAGTTCATCTGCGACCACTCCCTCTCTCCGGGCTGGTACCAGTTTCAGATCTTTGATAAGCCAGCCAGCATGCCCACCGAGTGTGTGGAGGTAAATTATTTACATACACCGATTTAATTAAGTTTAATTCACCGTAAAACATCCCTTGGTTTTCATTCATGTATTATATTATACAAATTAAACAGCAAAGCTCTAACTACATGTTGGGCTGGTTGGTGGATTTAAGAAAATTGAACAGAGCCAAACAAGCTGTGTTCTGCCTTTATGCTAAGCTAATCGTACCTTTAGTTGGCTTTAGCATCATATTTAGCATACAGATATCAAAGTAGTATTGATCTTCTCATCTAACTGTCAAAGCCCTGAACCAGTGAATTTCCAAATATCTCTTGACATGTATTCTGCTGTTCTCTACATCTGCAGGATTTGCTGGACTGAAACTTCAGCAGTCATTTTGCTTTGTTTGTAGTTTCACCTCATCAATCGTGGGCTTAAGATACTTAGTCAGGGACTCCAAACTGTCAAACTTTGATCTACAATTTCACCTCTCTAACCCTTCAGCTGCTTTAGCTCATCATCTGCAGCGAAGATGTGGTGATTGTGACATACAAAAGGTATATTTTATGTTGACCAGCTGCAAAGCATTTCCTTACAAATGGGTTTAAAGAGAGGGTTTTCTGTCTTGCAAAGACAATATAGTCCGTTCGCTCTGATTTGTGGGACTTTCTTTTGCAGACATATTGTGTAAAATCGCACTAAATCAATTGCAAGTCAGACTCCAGGAATCCAAGTTTTTCTTAACCAACTTTGACCTCAGTAAAGGTCACACAATTCTCATGACCCCCGCATTTTGATTTAATTAAGTCAATAACTTTGGTGTTCTCTTTTTTAGGGAAGCATGTGGTGAACGAGGGCTGATATATTCCAAATGTTTGATTTAGCTTTGTTAATTCAAACATCAATTACTTCAGAATCTCTAACTCCCAATCTGTGATCTCATGTATGGAAACTCTCTGTCCTCTCCTCAGACTTTGTGTCAAAAATGTACTTGTTCGTGTTTGCGTGCATGAATACAAATGCATTTGAGGACACACACATGTATGTTTGTTTGTTTGTGAGTACACATTTTTGAAGGACAGTGCAAGGAGAGCTGGAATGTGTCTCAACCTGCGGGAGTCCAGCTGTGATGAGCCTGCAAAATCCATCCAAAGTGTCAGCTTCCCTCTGCCTTCCCAGGCATCACTGCTCACCCTGGGTGATGGATAGACTCAGGAGTGGGTGAAGCAGGGGAGAGAGGATCGCTGTGGACATGTGTGACATTATAACCACCTTTGGTCCAACATGCAAAGACTACACCTTTTCCATTTGTCCTTATTATTCTAAGAACACTAAAAGCTTTAATTAATATGCCCCATGTTCTCATCTCTATCTCTTTCTGAACATCCAGGTGAACCACTGTGGGACTCAGGCTCCTGTGTGGCTGTCCCTGGCTGAAGGTGAGGCCCTGCCGGGGCCCCTGGAGGTGAGGCAGCTGATGGCCTGCGCTGCCTGGCAGCTTTTCCCAGGCACCGGCAAAGACTGCTGCATGTTCCGCATCCCGGTCACCGTGCGCAACTGTGGAGACTTCTATGTTTACCTGCTACAGCCAACGCAGGGATGCATGGCATACTGCGCTCAGGGTATGTCCGGACAAATAGTCCATTATTTTCTCATTATTTTCTCTTAGAGCGATAGTGTTTACAAGCTGTTTCAAGAATGAACCTCTCATTTTTGCACCCTTACACACTTCTGTGCTGTCAGACGGTTTGTCAGGTTAAGTTTGGTATAAAGAGAGAAGTTTGTAAAATACATGGAACTGCTCATAACAAGGTCTGTGGATTACCTTGAGTAACAATGTCATCATTTCTTGGAAAGAGACATTGGTGTCAAGTTTTTCAAATGTATTTCCTGGGTGCTTTGGGCTCCATGAACCAACTTTCATCTAGTTCCATTATATCAGAGAGAGGGCAGAGATCTCAACTAGCACTAGAAAATAAACAATTTGTTTCATGTTATGATGAGGTTGTGTTACTATCATTCGAACATGATACCATAGTGCCACCATAGGCAGGAAACAACATTATCCTCAACATTATCCTCTTGAGAATAAGACAAGATTAATCAGAGTAAGGCTTAAACTTGGTTTTGAGGATATACATCAAGACTTTTCAGACAAAAGAATCCTAGAGTCACTGCTCTTCAAAGAAGAAGAATCTGTTATGTTATTAATGTTGATTAATACATGTAACTGATGGTGTTATTGCTTTCCTATTTATCTAACAGAGATGTCGGACACTTCACCCGCAGCGTCGCCGAGCTGTGGCCCTGACGAGGTTCACGTTGATGGAACATGTAAAAGTGAGAATCCTGCTGCTGTGTTTATGGCTTACGCTTGTCTCCTCGTGTTAGGTCAAACACCAAAACAATCAGGAGGTCAGGGAGTTGCCATGCGGTCAGGAATGCACTGGCGGCCCCTCACCGCTCCTCTTAATGAGCTGAGCATGTGTCCCGGCGTCCGCTGGGCCTCGTCTCCATGGCGACAGCCCTCAGACAGGTTGTGAATCACGCCAAGGCAGGTTTTAGGAAGCTGGCAGAGGTGGAAAGGAGAAGGGAGGTTTATTCAAGAGATGAATGAAATGTCACTGTACGTTATAAGATTCAATAACTTGTTTCATACATAATAACCCAGTTTTCTATGATTTCTTAGCTCTCTTTCTAGATTTAAATTCAGACAGCAGCGTTTTCTGAATATGATTTGTATAAAACTGCTCACCTTTATGAATTCATGTTCCTCAGCTTAAGCTATTGTCCTCTACTTACAGGTTTGCTGGGTAAAACCTGGGTCAACAACACTGTGTAACTCAAAAATACATAAACACATTAATGAAATACTTTAGACAAAGTTCTCTCATACAGTACCATGGCTATTAACATGTTGCTAAAACAGCCTCCACACTTCTGTGAAGACCTTCCTCAAGATATCTGACTCTGAATGGTGTTGAGGTCAGGGATCTCTGCAAAAAACATTACTTTGTTTAACTGGCTTTAGTGCACAATGTTGTGTTTCAACAGGGAAAAAGCCTTTCAGTTGCCACGAGGTATAACCTTAATTAGAAGTCAACTTAAACCACGTAAAACAGCTCCAACTTGCATGAATAAGCCTTATGCAGACAGGGTGTCCACATACTGTTGGCCTTATAGCTAAACCAGTAGTAAGGTTGGAAAGGCATCCTGTGGGTGAACATACCCTTTTATAAGGAGCCTTGATCTTTGGTTGACATAGGAGTATATACATTTACTACACAATGTGTACAGTACAGTATATAGGCCTTGATTTCTTAATTAGGGCTGTATTGGCTTCCTTTTCCACCTCTGTTGTGAGAGAAATCTGTGCATATGTATACTTTAAGCTAAAACATATGGTCCACTGACTCATCCACCTACTCTTTGTTCTTTCTCCATCAGCAAAGCAGCCTCCCACTCCATCAGCACCAGTGGTTGTCTCAGAGGTGACAGGAAAGTCGGTGTTCCTGAAGTGCAGCTTTGGCAGCAGCTCCAACAGCTCCCTGGGATACGTGGTGGCCTGGTCCCGCCTCTCACCTGAGGGCAGGAAGGAGGAGCTCAAACAGGAGACCACCCTCCAGACCTTCGCCTTTATCGAGCTGGACGGCTTCAACCTCCGTCTGGGGGACAAGGTCTGGTGCAGAAGCTCAATGTGTTTCACTTGTAGTTTTAAAAGTGGACTAAAAGTTGTTTCCAAAAAAATCAAGCCCATTTATTTTGCAAAATACATGAAAAGTAATAAACAGTGCAGTTTCAGGAAAAGTAACACATATACATCAGAATGTTTATAGACATCATTCAATAATAAACAAAGGCTATTAAAGCTAATACTTAACCTTTACTCCTGAAATGGTCCTGACTCTTTTCATCATAGGATTACAACAATTAGGAAATAGGAATAATCAAGGACTGTCTTCCCTTTTATTTGCTGCATGGTTACTTCCACTTTCTCTTTCCCTCTCTATTTCGCTCGCTATCTTTCTACCCCTATCCCTGTCTCTGTTTTCCCCCCTTTAAAATGGAGGCATAATTGTTTTGATTTAAAAAACGTATCAAATCCTCTCCCTCTCTTAGATCTACTGCTCGAGCTCCAGTTTCTTCTTGGACTCGCCTAACATCCGTGGTGCTTCAGTGGAAAGTCTGGAGTTCTTTGCCGGGATTAGGGTATATCACAGTAATCTCAAATTGTCTATGTGTGGTGCCTCTTGATGAACAGTATTGACCACGACATTATCTTTGCAGTATAGAGAGATACATCTGTGCACTTGTTTGTTTTTGCATACGTGTTTGTGTGTTTTAATGATATTCCTGTTCAAACCTGCCTAAATCCTCTCCCTCTGAATGTAATGTGTTTGTGATTCACATTGTTTAAGAGGGCTGATCAGTTTAATACCTGTTTTGTGCAGCTGAGACCAGAGGTGAGCAGTGTGTCTGAGGACGGGAGGCTGTATGAGCTGCTGGTGGAGAGCACAGTTCCTGTCCCGTGTCTGGAGGAGTCGTCCTCCTCTGCAGAGCCGTGCACTCTGTCTTTACAGCTCAGCACCAGCAGCAAAGGTGAGAACTCAGAGCAAGATAACAATCATAGAGTTTATTTTTCCATTTTCTGTTATACCATCATGAAAATAACTACTATATTTCCCCCTGTTTTGTTACAGATGACGGTTTGTTGGGTGCAGATCTGTCTCTCTCATCCTGTATGGTGCATCTGTCCCGGGGCCCCTGTACAGACGGGGTTTGCAGCCGAGCACTGATCCACTTCAGCCCCGTCACTGACTTTCATAAAGACAGCAACAGGACGACTCAGATCTCTGTTGAATCTATCGTCACACAGAATTCTCTGTGGAATGGATACTCACCTGAACCAGTTGAGGTAAACAGATGATGTTGTCCCGGTGGAATTTGAACACATGTTATTAAACTTTGGATTTGTATTCATATAAAAGAAAAAATGTATTTGTCATTCCAGATAACTGTGAAGGATGTCCCTTCAGCGTTCTGCTACTCCTTCACTGATCCTCACATTATCACATTTGATGGCAGGTACATCAGTCTCTTGTTAGGTTAAAAAGGAAATTGATTTAATCTGTATTCTAAACTGTTCCACATACAATTCAACAGATTGAGTTTTAAATTGTCAATAGTGAATGCACTGTACCACAATAATATCTAAGGGTCAATACAAATTAGGGGTCATCCATTTTGTGAATATCTTTCTTGTTTTACAGGCCCTATGAGAACTACCAAGTCGGCACTTTTGTCCTCTATAAGAGCACTTTGAGGCCCTTTGAGGTCCATGTTCGTCAGTGGGAGTGTGGCAGTGTGGTGCACGCCACCTCGTGTGTGTGTGGATTCGTGGTGCGGGACGGCGGCGATGTCATCGCTTTTGACATGTGCAACGGAGAAATGGGTGAAACCAAACCTCACCTGTCGGTGAAGAACAGAGACCTGACCAAGAGCGGCATTCGCATTACAGAGTCCTACCAGGGCCGCAAAGTCACGGTGAGGACCAGTCAGACACTGAATATAATGAATGTTAAACAGCCTCTGCAAAACTACAGAGCACTACCAGCTATTTGTTTATTGAGGTTTATCTATTCACAAAAAGCCATCAAAAATCTGACAAACTCATCCAAAATCTAGCTGGATCTTTCGTTTTGGAGAAATCGCATGCGCTCTGTCTTCATTTGATTGTCCTGAATCTTTACCTGTTCGCAGATCACCTTCTCGTCAGGAGCGTTTGTTCGTGCAGACGTCTCAGACTGGGGGATGAGTCTCACGCTGAGAGCTCCCAGTTCAGACCGGGGCCACACTGAGGGTCTGTGTGGGACCTACAACGGCCAGCCAGCCGACGACCTCCACTCAGCAGGAGGCGCCATACTGGAGCATCTGCCTGCTTTTATCTCAGAATGGAGGTCAGTAATTTGAACAGTGAAGTATGGGTCAGCTTACACAAAAGCTTTGACAGTTGATGCTAGGAGCAATTCTTCCAAGAATGCCGCTGGCATGTTAAAGGACAGAATGGAGAGATAGGAGGTCATTTAAGGTCATTCATATATGAATGTAAATTACTATTTATTTTTAGGTAGAAAAATATATTGCAAATTCTTGAGGGATTGTTTGTAATGTTTGCGTTTGGTTTAAGGTTGTTAATAGGATGACTATCTTGTTTCTTCGTACTTGAATTTGGATTCAGAAGTCTGGAAACTATTGTGAAGTATTAGCTCTTGAGCTAAACACATATTTTTGCTAACTAACTTTTCAGGATGCCCTTTAAAATAGTCATACTGGTGCCTTCTACAAAGCTTTGTTCTAGCATACATCATCTCGAAAAAAGACCTAGCATTATGGTTTCTGTAACCAAAAACCAGGGGCCACAAAGTTTCAATTTGGGTCATAAATGGAATACTTGTACATTTCTTAGAGAGTCTGCCCTTTTCATCACAATATCAACCATGGTAGCACAGGGCCTCTTACTGTATATCAATCAGAGAGCCTCCTGTCAAACCCTGTTTCATCCTTCCTGACGTCTCCTCCTTCCCTCTGTCAGGCTTCCCCCTGGCAGTAGCCTGTTTGACACCGTGCCATCCCATCTGAGCACACCGAGCCCCCGCAAGTACTGTAACTGCCAGTCGGGGCCCCGCCTCACATCTTCCAGAGCCCGATCTCGATCAGTCACCTCCACCGACTCCCTCTGCTCTCATCACGGCAACGTGAACCTTCAAAGTGTCATCCCCACTCTGGACGTCACAGCCGAGTACATCAGCTCGGTGGAACTACTCAAAGGCGGAGGAAGCGACAGACAGCCGCTGCCTCCAGGTCAATCCAGTCAAACCCCCCAGGACAGAGGCAGTAACTCTCAGCCACGTGAGAGAAGTTTCTCCCTGCGAGCCTCCAGAGATGGAGCTTCGATCCAGCGTTACATTTCTAACTCTTCTCACCAAAGTCTCAGCCAGTCTGATCTGGAGGGCTTCTCCTACTTTTTCCCAGAGGACCACGAAGCAGCAGCTCAAACAGACTCTCCTCTAACGTGGCCCTCACCTTCTGGCCTGACGGAGCAGCAGGCCAGGACTCAGTGTCAGCAGGTGGTGGCCGGCTCCAGCATAGCGTTGGGATGCGGCCGCCTGTTAGAAGAGGCAATAATAAGCCGCGTGGAGGCCATGTGTGTTACTGACCTACAGCTGAAAGATGACCAGTCATGGCTGAATGCTACTTTACCACTGTTGGAAAATGAGTGTGAGAGAAGGCTGATAGAGGAGAGGAGGAGAGAAGAAGGGTTCCAGGATGTTCTGGCTGTCCTCAAATGTCCCAATCTGTGCAACGGGAACGGCCAGTGCTCAGAGTGGGGTTGTGTCTGCTTCCCAGGATTTGGATCATATGACTGCAGTGTGCTGTCTGGTAAAAATACTACTCATACACTGACACACTGGTTCTAGAGAGGTACAGTTACAAGAGGGATTTAAGTTGGACACATTTAGTTTCTACTGGATTGGAGCGCTTAAAATATCTATAACAAAACTTAGTTACAGCTCACCTCAATTTAAATAAATAAAAGAAAACTACTTTAAATTGAGCTACACCCTCACCAAAAGAACATTTTAAGGCATCGCTATGTCATATATCCTAACTGTAATACATGTATCAGTTACTTGAAGACATCTATGTTTTTTTACAGAACAACTGTATTAATAATAATAATACATTTTATTTCTAAGCGCTTTTTCATGTGCTCAAAGACGCTTTACAGTGCAAGATATATGGGTTGCGATGTTCAATACATTCTCATGTCTAACAGTTTATGCACTTTTTGTTGTTGATATTGTGAAGACCAGATCCCAGAGATCACTGAGCTGGAGAAGGAGGGTCTCTGTGACGTGCGACAGGGAGACTGCTCCACCATCCAGGTCTACGGTCAAGGCTTCAAGGACTCCTACGAGCTCAAGTGTGAGTTTGTTAAAGAAAAGGTACACAGCTTTTCAGCCTCTTTTTCCATTCTTTTTTCCATCCTTGTTTACACATTGTCTTTGCTATGCAATCATCCTCTTGTCTGAACATATTTTTAAAGCTTCAAGTTATACAGTATTTTCTTTTTTCGACACATGGAAGAACAATTGAGAGAAATTCAGTTTGCATGTGTTATTGATTCTGATTAATGCTTACAATGTTTGTTTTTTTACAAATAAGGAGTCCAATCCAGAGAGTGGGGGAAGTGTTTTTATCAGACTACTTTGTTTGGCACATTTATGCAACTTTATTTGGTCTTTTCTTCATGCATTTAATACTTAAAAGAATATCCCTTAAATGTAAAAATACAAGCTATTTGGATATAACTCCAGTTCACCTGCTTACACAGCACAAAATATCTGGCAGTTAACATGGGGATATAAGCATGACACGGACTGAGGCTGTTATATACATCTAGTGATGTAGTGGGGATGGTACTGCGTGGAAATTCTTCACTATGCAATACAATAAATCCAAATTGTTGACGTATCTTCACAGGCTGCTAACCCCTTGCATCAAGTATAAACCATTTCAGCCTTCATGCCCTTTTATCAATTCCCTATTCTGATCCTGTCATCTCATTACTTTTGCATCTCTTATCACTCTCTCCCTCTGTGTCTCCTGTGAAGTTTGAAGATTGGGAGTGGGTTCTGGACGAGCCCCAGTTAGTCCCAGCCGTTTTTCTGGATACGACAGCTCTGGAGTGCAAGCTCCCCCTAGAGGACAGCCGGGGTCCTGCAGGCCTGGACCTGGAAACCGCATCACACAGACCCCTGGCCCGCTTGCAGATCAAAGTTAGTCATGTCTGTAATGCACAGCACAGCCTCAAGCACTTTTCAAAACCTCAGAATTAGCATCAAACTTAAGTCATACAGATGAGAAGGTTTGCTGGAGGTCTTCTCCAGCTCTGACATGATTTAGGAGGAAAATATTTAGATTAATTGATTATTTACTCAATATGAGAATAATTTTACAGCAGTAAGAACATGTAAACATTTTTGGTAACATTTATCACTAAGAAGGATCTCCCTAAAATCAAATCAAGAAAAAAAAAATCAAAGAGACATTTTTCACAGACTTTAAAGAACTGTATTGAAATATATGAGCAGTAAAACATTACTAACTGTGAGCAAAAACAGTTAATCTCTCTACAGTTCAGTTTATTTGTTTAATGCCTTTTCCCAGTGATCCACAGTAATCACGCTTCTGCTGATGGCAGGTTTCCAATGATGGCTACAGCTACAGTAACGCCAAGATTCTGACTCTGTATGATGGAGCCTGCCAGATCTGCAGCCTCGACACTGAAGTCCTCTGCACCCTGAGGGTAAGACAGCCTTCCTAAAAAGTATTATTAATTTAATACATAGAGCCAATCTGAGCCTCTGCCAACAAGCCATTCAAATACATTTGTGTCCTGCAGTTTACTTTTACAGATCTATGTTTTCTTCTAAATTTTAACAAAATACTTGTACAATGGTTAGCAAGTATTTTACAGAAATGCCTTATTATTCTGCTGCCATGTTATGCACATACGTACATATACAGTACCTATGTAGCTCACTGTAGTAGGTCTTGGTTGAGTGATATATTTTAATGTTTCAAAGAATAATAAACACTGAACACAATTTTTATTTATTGTCCCTGCCTCCCAGGAGAAAAGGTGCAACATTGAAGGCCTGTGTTACAGTGAGGGAGACTCCAATCCCAGCAGCCCTTGCCTCACATGTCGCCCGGACTCGTCCAAACACACATGGTCCATAGCAGAGAGTATGTATATCGTTTCTCATCTGGTCCCTCTCACAGCTCAAGAAGTCTAGAATATAATGTATATTTTAAGATGAAAAAGTTTGTGATGTGTCACTTCCTCAGTAGAGTTGAGGTTGGATAGCCATCACTGAGTTTTGTAGCTTGTATTTGCTCAGGGCTGTTGTGATCATCTGTCAGCAGCTCTGTGCAGATTGGAGCCATTGAAGTTGCTTTAGTCCCCCGGGCGCTGATATGAGGACAGCTTTACCTCATTGTTACACTTTCAGACCAACTTTGCTACTTTCACCTCAAGTAGGTCAAACAGTGCTCACTCCGTTCAGAAGAATTGACAGAATATGTAGAAGTTAAATCACTAATCTGTATCACAATGATAGAACGACACAGTGGGGATTATTGATAAGGATGATTCCAATGTTACTCCCTTTACACACCTGTAAAGTGTAGTGACTGAATCACTGCAGTATTGCTCCGCGATTGCATTGACAACATCTGTCCACAAATACATACACAGAATCAAAAGATAAAAACAATCGCAGCTGCTAATATTTCCCTGGCCGATGTATATGTTTAAGCTTTGTCTGAAGGTATAGACTTCACTGAATCCCACATTTTCAAGCTGTTTGTCACCCAGCACATAAATTGTGTTTCCCATCAGAGAACGAGCCTCCAGTGCTCCAGTCGTTGCCGTTTCATCTCCGATCCTTCCTGGGGGGGGATTTCATCTATCAGCTACAAGCTCGGGACCCTGAGGGCTCAGCGGTGCGCTTCACCCTGGAATCGGGCCCTGAAGGGTCATCTCTGTCTCCTGATGGGCTGGTGAGGTGGAGGACTGAAACTACAGACACACACACTCTCCAGTTTACAGTGACGGACGACTGCGACACTGAGACCAGAGCCTCCATACAGGTGATGTTTGTGTTTCTTTTCATTGTGTGACCTAAACATGTCTTACTTGATGAGTTCAAGTAGCGTACATTTGGACTGGATTTATGAGTCATGATTTAAATAAAATTCTCTGTTTGAATTATGTTTTATCTTCTGTTCTGGGGATGAATACAAAAGGAAAGATGTGGATGCTGTTTTTTCATTTGTTTTTATTATTTTATTATTTTGTTATTTTGTAATGTGTCTTTTGCAAATGTAAATTTATTTTCTTTTAATAAGGACTTAAAAAAAATACCTTTGGTCCATTAAATGAATAGATGATCCTTTAGTACAGTCAAATGTAACTTCTTCTAAGCAGATTTATTACGGTCTATACTACGCAAGGGTTGAGAGTAAGTCATTTTACACAGGTATGTGAATTCTTGGGAGTCCAAAAAAGTAACCCTTGTAGTCCAGAGCATTTGGCTCTCAATAGACAATTACTTGTAGCTTCCTCCACTAGAGGGAGCTGATGAAATGTATTTCTCTGCTCATGGCCCTTCTTTGTTTTGACAACTTAATAACTCAGTTTAAGCAGGCTTTGTGCTTAAGTAACAAAAACAAGTAAGATGTGAAAAACATTTAAAAATCTTTTTAATGTTTTATTTGTTTCATGTTAATGGGTATTGTTGTCCCACAATGCAATGCATACAGGCAATGAAAGAGCTGCTCACAGCTCCAAATGCAATTTAAGATTGGACAGAAAAGCACGAGAAACAATATTAACTCTTGAGAAAATGTGATCTTCTCTGTTGTAGAGATAGTATATGGTTTACTTAGAATAGCTTTTTCATTTTTATATTTACCCACATTTTCACCAAAGGGATATTTTTTCTTCATCTCTGTATGTGTTCATCGCTGTATGTGTTCATCGATTTTCCCTTCTTTAGTGTATTTGATTTCAGTCACTAGACAACAAGTGTTTTTTTTCTTGCATGTGTTACGATTTCCTCATGAGGGGTTGTTGTTCTTACAGTAGATTACAGACATGTTTATTTGTCCTCTTTCCTTCAGGTGTTTGTGCACTCCTGTGAATGTCTAAATGGAGCTTCCTGTGTGACCAACACCAACCTTCCTGCAGGCAGCGGGGAATACCTGTGTGTGTGTCTTGATGGATTTAAAGGTGAAAGGTGTGAGGTGGACGTTGACGACTGTAAACCCAACCCTTGTCGACTTGGCCGCTGCATTGACGGCTCCAACTCCTTTTCCTGCATCTGCCCTGCTGGAATGACAGGTAGGGATTACACTGCAGAGCTTTTAACGTCACGTATACAGTAACATTGATGGTTAACTAAGAAATTGGTTTAAGTATGGGCTGCATGGAGCCAGTTAGATACGGATACTGAGAGCCAAACGTTAAGCTTCTGTACTTTTATCATGTTCAGGGTCAGTGTAGTAACAAGGTAATTTATTAGCCCTTCATTTAAGGAAATCTATCCCAATTTCTTCTCTTCTTTTTAAGTAATGTTATAATGTTTCAAATACATATTGACTGGTGTTTTTCTCTGCTTTCAGGCCATACATGTAGAGAAGATACAGATGAGTGCGTCTCACAGCCTTGTTTCCCTGGAGTGGGCTGTAACAACACGCTGGGCTCCTTCTTCTGTGGAGTGTGTCCACAAGGATACAGTGGTGACGGGAACATCTGCACACGTAAGTCTTCTAGCTTAAATGGAGGTTATTTAGTAGAATAAAATCATGGTTTGTTTTCATGCGTTTAAGAGCAAGAAAACGTAAAAGTTCTACTCCTGTCTTATTCTTTCTTTTGATTCATGCACATTTTTTTGTCGGCTTGAAGGCTGTTTTCATCCTTTTTGTTTCCAAGGAAACCAAGACTCTCCTCTCAAAGCATTGATGACACCAGCCAGAGTACTGAAGGTTTCATCGAGGCCCAAATCCTCGAGCCCGTCGCCCTGCTCCAGAAGGCCATGTCACCCCGGGGTTCAGTGTTTCCAGAGAACCCACGTCTCAGCGGGCTTTATCTGTGGACCGTGTCCTGCAGGTCTCCATGGAAATGGACGCACGTGCAAAGCTACAGGTAAGAGGGGAGTCATTATTACATTAAAAAAAACTTGAAACTGCGGCTTGTAAAATAAAAATGGTGATGACCGTGTATGCTCTGGGGTTTGGAATTGAACAGAAGGCTTTATTAAAAATATTTTTGGAAAATCCACAAGCAAGTTTGAAACACATTTGTTGTTTATCATATGTATGTATCATTATATCTATATGTATCAATTTATGATATACAATAGTTTCCGTATATATATGAATTTACATGACACTTATTTCTATGTGTAGGAGTGAAGGCTAATGGTATGCATAAAACCGGAAGAGCAACTAAAGGTTGAGAAAATTGGTTATTTTAGTTCCTCAAATTATTAATAATTTTTAAGGATAAGTAACAAAATTGAAAAAAGTCAAACAAAAGCTTTATTATGAATACTATGAACAGAAAGGAACGACATTGCTTTCCTTAAAATGGGGTAGTTTGGATGAATTGGATCTGTTGAACACCCTTCTGATTTTACAAAATGGCACGATCCAATGTTCTAATGTTGACAAACCGAGGCTAAATCTTTGTTAGATTTTTAAGTCATATCCTCTAACTCCCAGTATTTTACAGGGCAGGGGACAATCACCAGGGGAGGAGATGTTCATTTTCAAATCGTCAAATCAAATTCCAGCAAGGAAACAACTCCCACCTCCTCCTCTTCATCGTCCCCCGCCTCGCCCAGAAGACCCCCTGACAACCGGAGACCAGAGGCCACCATGTCTAGTGTCAGGAGAGGTTATGTTGATGACAGAAAGACCAACCTCACCACTGTGCTGAAAGTGGAGTCTCCATCTCTCCATGTGACCTGTGCTGACTCTCCCTGCTCCCCCGGTGTTCCCTGTGAGCCCACTCTCACCGGATCCTTCAAGTGCGGCCGCTGCCCGTACGGCTACACCGGAGATGGAATCATATGTAAAGGTACCGACTGGCAACGTGAACATTTCATTTTGTGTTTGTGACTATGATGTATGAACATACTTGTGCAAGTTGCCACTATTGAGAAAAGGTTGTGGGTTTAAATTATCGAAGAAGAATTACATAAGCCCTCAATCTGCTTTTTTTTGTTCGACCAACATTTAAAAGTGCCCACATTTATTCTAGCCACCATTGTTTGGGATTTATTTTACAGGACACATTATCTAAAGAGGCGACTAGTTGTTTCAGTCTAACTTCTTAGTGCATTAGAGTGGCATGTTTTCCCATCATATGTGCATTTCTACAAGTATCCGTGTCATTTGATTTCAGCTGTTTGCAGGTACCAGTGTGGGAGGAACATGGCGTGCACTCTGCCCAACACCTGCACCTGCATGGAAGGCTACACTGGATACAACTGCCATATTGGTAAGATTATGTTTATTATTGTGCTGGAAACAAATCTATCAGTGTCAATAAATGGCGATATACCGGCGGCATTATCCCGCTTCATTTGCATATATTTTTTTATGTTTGTAGAGGAAGAGCCGTGAATGTGATTACTGTAGCATTGGGAATGAATTACGATATATTTATTGCCTTTTCACTGTGTTGCTAAATGTGTCACTAGTAGTGGATAAGGCCCTGAGGACAAAGTAAAGCGATCTGATTGTTCCACTTCCAGTATCACTCTTGTTGGCACCTCGGCAACTTACAGTGTTATGATAGCTAAACCTTGGAGCACTCTGCATGCTGTCATGGCACATTACTGTTAAATCACCTCTGAGGACTTGGCTCATTTATCTGTGTCTAATTTTGTTGCCACTCAGCCGTGTGTCGACCTGACTGCAAAAACCAGGGGAGGTGTGTGAATCCTAATGTGTGTGAATGTCCTGCGGGCTACAGCGGGCCCACCTGTGAGGAAGGTAACCTGAGCTCATATTCACACCTGTCTAACATGCTGACACGCACAGAATACTGATGTGAGTCCTTGTGTTGTTTCATGTCGGTGTGTGTAGCAAGCTGTGAGCCACCTTGTCAACATGGAGGCACATGTCTGGCCAGAAACCTGTGTACCTGCCCCTATGGATATGTGGGACCCAGATGTGAAATCAGTGAGTTGTTATCATAACAATTTGACTGGGTGAAACATTTTGTGATGTGCAAACAGTTTGTATTAAAGTTGTAGTCTCTGAGATTTACGGCGCTGTCTGTAAGTAGTCAATTGCATTTTTGTATCCCTCAGTGCCTGGACGGAGGCATTATGTTTTCAGTCTGTCCACTTACCTGATTCAGTTAGTCCCATTTTCATTATTGCCATATCTCAGGACAAGTGAGGCAATGTCTTCACATTTGTTATAAATATCCACTTGGCCCAAGGAGGAACTGAAAAAGATTTTGGTGTTAAATGGTTAAGGCCACTGAGAACACACAAAACACTTTTTGGCCGTACCTCCATTCATCTGATAATTTGGACAATTTCACACAAATTTCCAAGAGCATAAAATGATGAGGTGGTGGTATTTATGACATGGATAGGCATACAACTATAGGTTACTTACGTAACCCCAGTTCTCAGAGTAACATGAAGTGAGATGTCTCACTATGGGATGCGCCTCATCGCGGAGCAAACAGAAGCATCAATCTCATTACGCCAATCCTGATTGGCTGGTGATCTTGACGTCAGCGTCAGGGAATCCACCCCCTATAAGTAGCTTGCGCTACGCCGCATGCGTCATTCAAAATAAGCACCTCTTCTCGCTTCACCATAGCAAGGAGGGCCGTCTGGTGAG
>NW_011364554.1:48345-68077 GCF_000735185.1 Notothenia coriiceps
TTTTCCACACTTGCCCCTGCTAACATCTCAGTAAATGAGCTAGTGGATCATTTTAATTCAAACATTCAGATTGAACATAATAAAAAACTGTAAATTATAGTGTCCGTCCAAAATAAATACATTACTTATAGTGAAAACCACCCTTGAATGAGGGGATCGGAGACTAAAAGCTTTACGAATCCAAACTACAAATATTAAGTACCCTGTATCAAGATTGATGCAAAACAAGTGACATTTTACCTTTTTAGAGAGATTTAGCAAAAGTAAAACACTTCTATGTAAATAATAACAAATTAGAAGTTAAAACAGATTAAAAAAAAATACAGATTTCAGTATTCTGATACAGAACGATCTTAGTGCAATGTATTTCTATTGGTATTATGTTTAGTGCCTGGACCAAATAATAACAAATTAGAAGGAAAAACAGATAAAAAAAAATACAGATTTCAGTATTCTGACACAACGATTTTATAAGCAATGTATTTCTATTGGTAGTATATGTTTCGTGCCTGCACCAAATAATAACAAATTAAGAGGAAAAAAGATGACAAAAAAGACAGATTTCAGTATTCTGAGGCTCTGAGCCCCATTTCTTTTCCTCGCGGACGGTAAAAAAACTCTGACATTATACAATTTAAAATAAAAGGGGTTAGGCTTAGAGTAAGATATTGAGTAAGAAAATGTTTTTATGAACCACACAGCTTCTGGTCTTCCAAAGCCCGACCGGACAAAAAGACGTGGTGCAGGCACAAAACACACTAGAAATACATTGCTTTTAAGATCGAATGCCGTGAGACTGGGTTTAATATTATGTTAAGCTCCTCCTGTAATGTGCACTGGCAGTTGAAGAAAGGTCATCTGCAAGAAACTCTGCAGAACCCGTTTGTTACATCTGTCTGCATTAACAGACACATTTCCTCCCTTATGAAAGGCTTTGTTATAATCCCCCTTTGAACAGGTTGCTCTACTGATTTAGTGTTTGTTTCTGCATTTATAGTCATCCAGAAATATACAGCTACAATGACATATATGAATGATTATATGCTTATGATTATATGTGATTTATGCGTATACAATAAACTCTAATTATTCTTTTTCCTTAAATACAATACAAATTGTAAAATAAAACACAAGAAGCCATTGTTAATACAGTAAATGACAGACTACACCATTATTAATTAAGTGTAGTTATCAATATTCAGCACTGAAATTGATATTCCTTCATGACTTAAAAATATATAATCAACATTGAAATGAGGATTATAGAGGAAACTTTTATGTTTTGTTTGTATGAGTATTTCAACAGTATTGTGCAAAGCTAAAGCAAATGCATAAGATAAAATTCAACACTGATGCAGGCCTGCTCTTTTAATATATTCAGAGGAACCATAAACCAGCCAAAAAGAGCTTTAGAAATCCCTTTCTCTGCCTAACCTGAGTCGCAGTAAAAAAAAGAGCAGACTGATAAAGTCTCTCTTTTTGCAATGTGAGCTGAAATCCGAGACAAGAGTCCCAAAGCTAGATCTGAGCGTTACAGACTGGAGCCTCATTAGCAATCTATCTTTGCGGCCATGAAAAAACCCACAAAGTAGCTTTGTCTTTGGGCTCCGTTTGATATGCTGCAGCGGGGCCCCTGAGCTCAGAGACACAGCGAGGACTGAAAGCAGAGACTTCAAAAGTAGCCAGTGTCTACCTCCACCTGCCTCTGAAGCCACAGAGAAGACAGACGATTCCTTGTTCGCCATGAGGAGCAATCACTACATTTCAATGGCGCCCCAAAATCACTGCAATGATTACCCTGAGCATCTGAAGCCACAAAATACATTATTTCAAAACTTATTTTTATGTAATGACTGGCTTGAGTCCAACAGCTTTTTATCTACATGTCAAAAATGCTGCAGGAACTTCACTCTGGGGATTTCAGGGGAAGTTTTGCTTTCGTCCAGCTGCGGGTATCAGCGCATGTCATGGATGTTGACATTGGAAAAACTTGAATGGAAGGAAGAGTGAATGATGAAGAAACAGGAAGTAAAACTAGTGGAGGAAAAGTAGCCTGTGCAGTGATAATTATAGTTTACAGATATGTTTTTGAAGCAACATCGCTCATTTACAGCTGTGTTATTTTAGCATGTGTGAGCATAAATATGTGCTTCTCCCTATAGGCAGACGCAACTCAGTCTGTATATCAGGTTATGATTGAGAAAGACTCCCAAAGCATTGCAACATTTAAGTTTTCTAGCAAATTAGTACTTTTTGGCAAGGATTTATGCAAATCTGACCTGGCGGCACACCATCAAAGGATAATACACCTCCGGCACTTTAAAATGTGTAATATGACACATTTATACTATGATGATTCACTGTGTATCCATACCTAATTTGAATATCCTTAAATCATAGATTGTCCTTTTAGGTTCTTGGATGCCAAAAGGCAAATAAAGAAGAAAAGCACTGCATATGTTTTGTAATTAAAACAACGACAAACAACATGAGTCCAGATATGCCCTTTAAAGACAGAGTGGTAAGCCTGCTTTGTTGAAACAAAACAGAACAGTGTGACAATGTTTCTTGACAACTGGATAGTGTTCTACACGTTCAGCAGCTTTTATAACAATAAGTTCTCTCTACAGGGAACGGCCGTGACGCACGTGTTTGGCTCGGTGTAGACCTGTTTGACGGAGCAGGTGTATCCGTGGCCTGCAGGAAGTCTTTACTGCCGGCCCCGCACACTCTCTGGTGGACAAACACGTGGGCAGAGGCCGTTCTGGGAAGGAAAACCTTACAGCAAACAATCCGTCGTCAGCCATTGTCAACATCTGCATTTCAGCGATAAAAAAAAAAAACATAACTCAATGATGCTGCCAAGATAATTTCATGCAACATGTTGTGGCATGACACAGAATGTGACATTTGTAGGGCTTTCTCTGTATTCTCAGTCCTAATCCCTTTCTGGGAATACTGACAAAATATCTCCTATTTGATTCGCTTTTGTCTCATAGTATGTTGGCGTTTCTATGAGTGGTGGGGCTGATTTTAAATTCTGAGTGAAGCATCATTTGACATCTGAATTTAAGAGCTGACAGCACATTTCCCTAAAACACCCTGAGGAAAATTGTGGTCTGACATGGTAACCTGAAATATGTTACAATGCACTTTTTAGAACTCCAGAACGAAATGCATTATTATCATTATTAGCAGTGCAGAAAAGAGAAATAGGTTTTAAAACACATTATTAAAGGGAAACACATTATCTCCAGGATAAAAAAGCTAATTGCTTCCTGATGGCTACAGTACAATTTAATTGTTAGTAATTATTTTTGATAGTTTTTGGAATAAACATGTTAAAGTCACGTATTTTCATATTGTTGCATTTTATTTTTTGTCTCCAGAGCCAAAGATACCATTGAGGACAATGAGCCTCAGTCCTTTGTGTTGTATTGTGTTTTGTGGGAATATGTGGGGGTTTGTTATTTGAAAAGAAAAATGCCTAGCTTATAGGCTCATACCAGTATTTTGTATTCAACGTACGTACATACGTACTTTTAGGCAAACACAATAAATGAATAGATGTGAAAGTTGATGAAAATTGGACTGAGTTTCAGGGGCTTGCTACGACTTAGTACAAGTTTGATGAGAACGATGAGAGTGAATCAAAACAATAAAAGCTCTTTATTCCCAAAACAAGACGCTAAAACTGACTATTGGTCAGAGTTGGGCAACAACTCTCATTTGATCAGAGGGTGATTCTAGCATCGTGTTTAGCTGCAAAAGGATGTCACCAATACCAATGTTTTCTATTCAACTGACATGATGATTAGTAATTGTAACATGGAATTTGCCATTGCTTGTAAAGTAAGAAGAATTGCATCAGCATCTCACTTGCTAGCATCAGTTGGCGCACACGCCTTCATGGATGCTGCTGTTCTATTTCTGCAGCGGGAGCAGTGAGAATATGTGGGTTTGTTTTGCTGCCACGCAGTTGCCCTCAGCTGTCCCATCACTCAGCAAGGGATGGTGCATACCCTAATTCCTCTCTTTTTCTCTCTCCCCCCTTTTTACTCTTAGTTGCTCACGGAGACAAACGCAGGCTAGACGAAGCAACTAGGTCAACCTCCAGCTATTAAACTCCTGTGTCCCTGTTGAGACAGCGGGACAAATGGCTCCCACTTCAACTCAGACCCAAACAAAAGGCCTTCACATCCATCGGAGACCTCAGCCCCACTTGCATCCTAATGAAGCGAGAGTGGAGGGAAATCCACTCTCTCTCTCTCATTTAGTATGCTCACTGACCAGGAAACACAATGGGGTTACACAATTACATAATGGGATCCTAGTGGTGATAAGGATGGGAAGACATTTTAATCAGAGCTACTGTCTGATTATTTGTGTAGTCTAGTGCTCTTAGTAAGCTTGTTGGCAAACATGCCATAAATGAAACACACACAAAAACTCACCAAATCAAGTCAGTCAAATCAAATATAAAATGAAGTTTCCAATCATTTGCATTTCATTATAGGGATGTACCTTCCCTCCTGCTACTGATTGATTGCAAGTGGACTCCCCAAATGAAAACCTGAATTATTCAAGCACAACATGGCAGGTCAGGCTGTATTCATTTCCTGTTCAATCAAACAGTTTGATGGGTATTTAGGAACCACTGAATATATCAGTAAAGAGAAATGGGAAACTATCTTTGAAAAGTGCTCCAAGAATAGACAGCTATCTTTAAGAGAAATATGCAATATTAGACTTCCTGTATCTAAAAGTACTTTTAATTTAAAGAAGAGTCTATGCTAGCGACCTATTGAGACCTTACAAGTCAACAAGCTAACATGCTCACAATGACAATGCGTATATGTCAATGTGTAACAAGCACAGCCTAATGTTTAACATTTGAGTTAATCATGTGGAAAGCATGTCGTTTTTCAGGTACGTGCTCCTCAACATTATGACCCGATGATGTACGTACTTGCTGGAAGAAAAACAAAGGATGTTATAAAAATTCAACCTGAAGGGAGCATGAATGTCTCTACACAATTGCATAACAATATATCCAAACGTTTTTAAGACTGAAATCACGACTGTAAATGTAGTGGCTCTAAAGGAAAAGCCAAGGGATCCATGAATATCTGTAAAGAAAATGTACGCCAACGCCTCCAGTAGTTGTTGAGATATTTCAGTGTGGACCAAAACGGTGGACAAACAGCAATCCATTGATCCAAGAGGGAGAAAGAAAGCTAAAATACCTGAGAGCCTAACCTTCTTTCTTTCTTGGTACACCCTCTAAACAAACAAAGCTCCATTGCTCATTTGATAACCTATCATGATGTCACTGAGCAAACACAGTCACAAAAGCCACTGGGCTCATTATAAAGCACTTCCTGCATCACAGTTTGTTGATGTTTCTCTTAGCAGTTGCTGTGAACGTACTGTGCGGGGACAAATGTGTAACTCAAAACCCTAAATTATGGGCTGTGAAGTCAAGCAACAACAAGCATTAAAGCTCTGTTTGTCTGCCGGTCTGTCACAGGTAGTGGGTTAGTTTAAAAAGAGGAAGATGCGTTATGTATGATCATTGTTTTTGACCTAAGGGTTGAAACCACACGTGAATGAGCAGGACACATGAACACGTAGATGTAAACTGAGAGAGAGGGTAAAAAAGACAGCTGTCGTGAATAAATAATTCTCTTTTTTTCTTTGTCTGATCAAGAAAGATATACTCCTGACCTTTTTGTAATAAGCATATTTCCCCTTGTAATGTAATCCAAGAGCATCAATATGGGACTGAATTTTCATTTATTTTTCACTTGATCGGTTTATGTATTTTATTTTCGAATCTACGATGTCTAAAAAAATGCTTATTTGTTTCAAGAGAGAAGAAAAAGACAAGGGATCACTTACTCATTAGTTAACTTTGGGGAATCTATGCCTTTATTGACAGCAGCTTGAGTGTTTAAAAATGTGGACAGGGAGACAGAGACTAGCATTCAACTTGAAAACAGGTTACCGTTTGCTTACACACAGACAAACACGCACACACACGTACGTACGTACGTACGTACGTACGTACGTACGCACACACACACACACACACACACACACACACACACACACACACACACACACACACACACACACACACACACACAAAGGATCAACACCAGTATTACCTCTAAGTATATGTTTTAAACAGTGATGTCGTCTCAATTGCCAAAACAGTCATTGTGCATCATTACACATGATCGTGCAACACCATAATGACAGCAATTTCTGTATTTTTGTACAAATGCTATTACTGTGCTTTGAGGTCAGTTTGAAAAGTAGTTCAGTTTCTATTTTCTCTCCAGAGAGAATTATTTTTTCCTTGCTGAACTGAACAGATTTGCAAATCCCCAAAATATACCTAGGTTTTCCAAGAGGTTTATACAAATATCCGACCCAACATACAAATAGTCCTTATTTTATTTGAATGATTATTTATTTCTTATTTTGTTGCCTGGGCGGGTAAAAACAGAGTAACGTCTAACTTCATCAACATTTAGTAACTGTCTCAATGTTTTGCACACTATGTTAAAGTCAATATAAGCCAAGATGCGTAAAATATGCTAACATGTGTATAACAGCGAATTAATTTTTTTTGTTTATTGTTGGTTTGCACTTAACACAAAGTACAGTTAGGGATACAACTGCACAGATCTTTTTAGCCATAAATTGAAGTATTCAAGTGTTGAACAGATGTTGGCGCTAGATAAAATATTCACCAATGTTATTAAAGTTGATCTTGAGAGAGACCTAGTGTCCCTTTAACCTTTTCTTTTTTACATTTGAAGTTTTCATGCGAAGACATCTGTGAGGATAGTGTAACTGGTATGTGTGTGAGTGTGTGTGGTTAATCACATGCAGTACAGCATAACTCCCAAACAGGAACGCTCTAAATGAGGAAGATCCTGAACATGCCATATTTGTTGAAAAAAGTGATTAATGTTAAACCTGCCATAGTATATTCTATAGTTTATATATTTTTTCCTTTTAAAATAACTATGTAATTCTCTGTGCACAGTTTATTTTGCTGAGAGAATTATGATAAACGTATCAAGTGTTTGCTTGACTTATCAAGTGATCGGTCAAACGTGAGGACTTCCCATGACCTCATGATGGTTGAACTGTAAATCTGAAGCAGTGGCCCTCTCTTCTTTAACGGCACCCCCCACTTTCACTGGGTTGAAAGAGAGAGAGGTGGGGAGTGTGGATGGTAATACACTGAGGCAGGCACAGTACAGTCAGCTGGGAGAAAAATGTGGCTTTGATTGAAGTCAACTGTTGAAGCAGGAATTATACAGCTTTGAAGTCTCTTATAAAACTTTTGATTTAGCCTTTTTTCATGGCTTAGGTCTGTTTGGCTTTTCTCATCGCAGATGCCAGTGAAGGTGATGTGTGTAGATTGGAGTATTTGACATCTTGACTGGCCTCTCTCTGTACCAAGAGTAAATGCCTGAAATGAGATTACAATCTGAATCTAAGTCAATGAGTAATAGATACAGATCAGTATCTGTTCCATGCTCTGTGGCAGTAATAATGTTTGGCAGGTTAGTCTCTGACATAACTACTGATTTACTGATTTATAGTCAAACACATCAATCAGACATGGAGTATAATCAATGCATCAAATGCCAACCTGAGTCAACCCTTTCTATTACATAGTGATTTGATCCATTGTTAATTTGAAAATATTAATCACGATTTTTCCAGCTTTTAAGGTTTGGTACAGTTGGCAGGTCATCATGTCTAAGAACTCTTAAAATTAACAAATGGTTGAAAACATAAAAAATGTAACCTATACATCACATGCCACTGTAATTTGTCCATGGTACAAAGAGGGAAATGTACATATTCTAGTATTTTAGTAAGACTCTGAATGTTCAGCAAGAAAATAATATGCAGATATTGATGACTGTGTTTGTGTTTACTAAAATAAATCATCAGAAGCAAAATGTGTTTTCTCTACTGTGTACATCGATTTGAAATAACATGCCAGTTTCCCAGCACTCTGCTCATATAAGACTTGGCTCAGTTCTGCACTTACCACAAATATGACTCTCCTGGTACCACCCATACTTATAATAAACAACGTAAGCATGCGGTGTACAGTGAATTGCTTTGAACTTAAGACGTTGGCATTAATATTGAATTATGTGTGTAATATAGCGGCAAATGTCTTCATGAGTGAGTTTTCTTCAGCCACTTTTCAAAAGGTATTATTGAGACCCTTAAAATGTGACCTGTGATCAGCAGGGGAACAGCTTTTTCTTCCATCAGTCTCAGCTAGTTATCTTCAAATGCAGTCTAACTATTTTTAATGACCGAATATAATTTTTAACAAGTGAAAAGGGCGTGCAGATAATTTCTGGTTTCAGACCAATGTGGCTGGTAAAGTAGAAAAACTTGTCACAGCCAATTTTTCACAGCATTTAGCCGGTAGTTGTTTCTCCACCCTGCTTGTGGCACAGAGGTTGTTTTTGAAGTGTGTGCAAGTCTCTGCATGTTGGGTAGTCATTTTGTTTCCCAAATCTTACATGACAATTAAGATGGTCATTATTTCTTGTTGACTTCTGCTCTGTAACCGCTGTCAGGCTCGATTGGAGCTACAGTTTTATTCTCATCTGAACACATTTGAGAGAAGCTCTGCTGGCTGCAATCAGAAACAGCATGGTTTCATTTGCCAAGTGCGTAAATGTGTTGAAATGAATCACATGTGGATAAATACATTAGCATTTAAAGCTGACAAAAGCGAGAAAGTAAAATGTCACATTGCTTTTTTTAATGTAATGGTCAAGAAAATACAGTTAAGTAACCACATATGATTTTAATGAATACAAATGCATACTTAAAGTAGATATTTATTTTTCTGATTCCCCACAGAGGTTTTCAAACCCTTGCAGTTTCCATATCAGCAGGGGCCACAAACCCCGACCATTAAGTTCATGCATAATTTATCGCTGTGTAAAAGGACCCAATTATAATATGTGCGTATTTCACCACACTGGGGCTGCAGGACTCACATTAAACTGTGGTTTTTCACCAAAAGGCTACAAATAGAGGCCTTTGAAATGAATACACCCGGGGATCAGAGATGGCAAAGTCAACATTGCCAAAGTGTGTAGGAATTTATAATCCGCCAATTACAGCCCATGCATACATTCAGCTCCCTGGTTGTTTAATACATGAGTGTCTGGAGGGAATTCTTCATAATGTGAGAAAGGAGAAGAGAAACTGCAAATGGCTCTGTGACTGTGTTTACATGCATGTGTATGTGTATGTGTGTGTGTGTGTGTGTGTGTGTGTGTGTGTGTGTGTGTGTGTGTGTGTGTGTGTGTGTGTGTGTGTGTGTGTGTGTGTGTGTGTGTGGAATAAAATGGAGAGTTGTAGCTCAGCCTCCTGATCCACAGGGGGTTAACAGCAGTCGTGCACTGGGGGGATGTTGATAGTCAAGACATTTGTTTTGGTGAGTGCCTGAGCAGAAAGCTGCTCCCCCAACGCTTCACTGAGTCTCAGTGCTCTTGTCCTCTAAGCACCCTGAGCAGAGGAAAGCCGAATGGATAATTTATGCACTGTACAGTCAGGCTCTGCGTATTAATTTAAGGCACCTGTGGGCCGGGGATTATAAAATAAAGAATACTTTGTCTAGAACTTTTGTGTTTCACTGGCGGGTAAACTGTGTAGTGCTAAAAGTGTCTATCGTAGACATGAACCCACAGAGAATTATCACCAGACACACTCATCTCTACATACAGTATCTCTTGAGCATCTTCAATCCGCTAATTTAACTTTTAACAGAATATTTTACACCTGCTCAGCATTTAGCAGCTACAGTAAAGAGCTGATATTTCCTTTAAAAGTTAGTAGAGTTCAAAGCAGAGCCAAAAGGTGAGTAAACATTGGATTAACAGTCATGAGGTGGACAGAATATAAATACTTCAGATAAATTCAAATATTTCCACAAAACTCGTCAAATCTTCACTTTTAAAAGGTGATAAAAGATGTGTCAAAATAGTTTTTCATAGTACCCAAGTCAACAATGGAAATGAATGAATACTGCTTTGATAAAGAATAACATGGAAGCATTGATTTTGTAGACTTCCAACACTTTGTGATACACAGTGTATGGTCACTGCATGTGTCGTCTCCACTGAAGCAGGGTGTGAGTATAAACCCATTAGCTGGATTCATTGGTTTGTTTACAGTCTAACGAGCATCTGCCTTTCTGAAGTTTCCTTGAGTGAAACAATGAATCCCACCGACAAAAGTGCTCCTTCTGACCTCTGACCTTCCTCTAAAGCGGCCAAGAAGGTTTCCCTTTTCACAAACTCAACGACTCACCTGCTTTAGCTTGGACATGCATTATTTTCTAACATTAAGACACGTGATCCAGTCCAATTTAAGTTAAACTAAATAAATGGTAAGTGTATTTGCTAAAGAAGGTAGCAAATAGGTAATTATTATTTCTCCTGTCGCAGTAACATGAGCTTTAGTAAATTGGTGCTGTTATAGTCCCACTCGCTGTAGTTGAAATATTGGCAGTAGTACAAGTAGTGGGAAAAAACCCCAATGTGTTTATTGACATGTTACAAAAGCTTTTAAATACCAACAGGCCTGACTGAAATTGACATGCTGTTATTTGCTGCCCTCTGGTGTACACTTTGATGACCCGCTCTATGATTTATTTGTTGGCACTTTCTGAAAGCAGCACATTTCTGTATTTCATTTAATTTCAAAACATATATTTAATACCAGATTAATTATTGTCGCACAATTTCTGCTGTAACACACACACACACACACACACACACACACACACACACACACACACACACACACACACACACACACACACACACACACACACACACACACACACACACACACACACACACACACACACTACCACCTGCCTCCCTACACATGCATCTCATTGTCAGGTGATCAACAATGCAGCTGGCTGGTGCTTCATTTCAGTCATACTGTGTGTTAATGAGGGCCCGAGGGACAGTAAGGCACACACACACACACACGCACACACACACACACACACACACACACACACACACACACACAGTTATTTGCACAAACTGATACTGTACACGTAGGTGTGTATTCTCACTGAACCGCTGTGTAAAGATCCATCAATTACTTTAATTTACCGCTCAGTTAATATCTTTAATATGCTACATTGAATATAATGACAGACATGTTTTTCCTCTTATATTATTACTAGTGTTAATGACTTTACTGTAAAATAGATAGTCTAACCGTTAGTAATTGGTTTTATTCTGTCACCAAACAGCCCGACTTGTAAAGACTTTAACCAAACATTTCAAAATAATGAAAATTAAAAAACTTTTTATTTCAAGCTAAGTGTTAGGCATAATAACTGAAGTATGACACAGGATAAGAACACTAAAAGCTAAACGTGTGTTACTGTAAAGCCTATTACTTTTTGGCAAGGCTGAAGGGAAACATGTATGGGAAGAGCATAAATGGTAGGTGAGGGAGATTTTGGTTAGGGACATAAAACATATAACTAAAAGTGGGGGTTATAATGCCCTACAATAATGAAGAAGATTATCTCTTTCTCTTGTTTCCTTCACATCAAACCCTCAAGAGGGAGCCATTGTAACTCTGATGAACACACAGCTCCCACTTTTTGTCACATCCTTAACGCCTGTTTAACCCTTTACCGAACGTTAACCGTGTTATCTTTTTTTCCACATTATTTCAGTTTAAAAACCTATATATTTCATACAGTGTATGCAGGAGTCGAAAAGCATTTGTATGTTAATGTTCTTCTCATTTAGAATTTGACAAGTCATTGTAGAGCCACATAAAGTAGGGCAAAACCCCATGTTTTATAATCCCTAAAATCAGTTTGCTGTGTCTATTGTCTGACAGACAGTCTTATATTAAAGTGACTGAATTTCAATTTGACAACACTCCTCTAGATTAAAAAAGAGTGTGAAATGTAAGAGGTATTTGTTGTCCTTTTATGCAATTACTGTACCTCAAGGGTCTTTCACCTATTTTTTAGATACGGCCCTCAACAGAAAAAGTTAGCAACAACTTGGTGAACATGACAGAGACTATATATTGTACACAAAAAAGGAAGGAGAAGAAAACAATGGATTTAATATTGCTTTTAAAATAAATGCCTTTTAAAAAAATGTACTCTGGCAAAACATGAGTAAACCAGAAACCTTTTTTTGGTAATATAACCACGGAACAATAAATTAAATCTAGCGGCCCCTGACAGACAGGGAAAAACGAATATGCTTTTCAAGTTTTTGAAGTCAAACAACCTCATTTAGCATTAATTGAAATAATGAAGAATAATGAAACATGTCGAGCTTGGTGCATTTAGCTTTGCCAGTGGTTAATTAATGATGCATTTAACTTTCACCTAGTTGACACTCTACTGCAGCTCTGTGTATCTTCTACACTGTACAGGCTTCGAAACAGGATTTTGAAGCATGAAGGCTATTTTAGGGATCAATTAGTCCAAGATCCACCTTGAAACTTGAAAGAAGTGAATTTGTCCTTATTAGTGGATCTATTTCACAACTTTACTTTCTCATGAAGATTAAATAAAAGGCCTCAATCACACCCTTTTAACTAGATTCTCCTGTAAACTCCCTGTGATCACACAGTGGCTGCTTTCTTTGTTTACTCCGTATCATCTTTTCCTCTGCGTACACAGTAAAGCTTGTTGTGTTCGCCCACAAACAACACTTGCGCGTTAACGCCTACACGGCTGCAGCGTTCACCACTGCTTTTGTCTGCAGTTGCATGCCAGGTCGTCTCTGTCTGTGATTAATTAGTATCCAGTTTGTAACCCCCCCTGAATTAGCAGCAGAGCACTCGGGCTAATGAGCTGACTGTGAACCTCGAGGTTACAGTAACCAGCACAATTCATCTGTCAAGACCCGAGGACAGAGGGACGCACAGAGGCCTCTGATCAGCTGGACAATATGTGTGTTATGTGTGTGAGATATAAAGATGTCAGCAGATATTCACTGAGCTACCTGAGTGTCTAGTTACATTTAATTCAATACCTAAGTCCAAATATTCAGGTATTTGTACTTGAGTATTTACATTATCTGCTACTTTTTACATCAGTCACTAGGTGGCCTACATCAAAATTATTCAAATTATTAGCAAAGAAATATAAATAAAAACCTATACATTTGGGGAAATATTAAAAATAATATTATATTTAACTGTCCTCTATTACAAAAAAAGGATAACTACAAAGACCATAACTTTCATTGTTTGCAGAAGGAGGTGTTTAGTCGACAGTTTTTTAGATGTAAATATTGTTCAGTGAAGAGGCAATGAATAGGCAGTGGTGTACAAATACAATCATGGCCTTAGGGGATCAAAGTTCATTCAGGATATTGGAAAAAATTAAATAACGCACCACTGGGACCATTTAGCAGGTCTTCTGGACCTTATGGTGACATCGTTTGGAAACAGTTGTTTAAAAGGTCATTAATGAACTTTGAACTTGAGCTGTTAAACAAAGAAAAACATTCATTTTAATACCTACAATATGAGTCAACTGTGCACACTCTTACTGCTGATGAAGATTGTTTATGATGATCAAAAGCTTCAAACTAATTGGACCTCAAAGTAAATCTTGAATACAATTTTGATGGACATTAAAATTGAGGCTCGGAGACATTTTGTCACAGTTTCTTTTGTTGCCAAAGTGTACGCCTCACAAACCATCGCCCTTTAAGAAAGAACAGATCACTTTTTGCTTGTAAAATTACAAATAGGCCTACAACACGTTACAATTATTAGTATTCTAACATCCTAAATTGAGATGTGTGAACAGTTACCCAAATTAACACTTCTGTTGATTCAAATCTGAGAATTGCAGTGATAAATACTTGTTGTCTGGATAAGTTAGGGTCCACATGTGGGAGCCAGGTGTTGAAACATGTTAAGCAGGTGAGGAATTCCAACAAAAAACACTAATTGGACAAACTTTAATTAGCAGATTTGCCAATCTTTTCTACGCACTCAGGCCTCCCACAATGCACTAGCACAGACTCTACACAGGCCTGGTGGTGGACTGCCTCCCTCAGTGAGGTCTGACCCACTTGGCCACACGGTCCGGCCCAGAGCCGCCAGCTGCTGTTACCACGGGTGATGATGAAGATGTTGGCACAGGCATCGACTCAGGTGCCGTCTCCAAGGGAACCAGCGGGACTGTGACAATCTGATCATCACCACGGCGACTGACACCTGACTGCACCCCCAACAGGAGCGGCTAACGGCGTCAGCTGTCCTCACCGAGCTGAACGACAGAGACACAGGAGGCTTATGAACGGCACGTGACCCGATGTGACACGAGAGCAGAGCGCCTATAGGATGTACATTAACTGTCTTCGACCAAAAGTGGATAACTGACACATAATCAATTACAAAATGATTTAAATTGCTGAACTGAATTAGTTTTTGTCCCAACATACGATGAAGATGTGCCACAAAGTTTTCCAGGTCAGAATATAAATGTATAAGCAGTTTAGCTAGCTCAATCAGACTAATTAGACTGCAATCAAGGCTTTATCATTATTTAACATTTTGCCTCTTTGATGTTGATGTTTTGGGTTCATTGCTCTGAGCGACGCACACAAACGCGCGCACACACACACACACACACACACACACACACACACACACACACACACACACACACACACACACACACACACACACACACACACACACACACAAAACTGTAAGTGTTGCCAAACAGGCTCTCGACAGAGCTTAATAAACTCTTTATTTGCTATTTAGATTTATTTCTGTATAGATTATTGATTTTGTGTTGCAAGCAAAGCTTCAAAATGCTTTACTGTTTGTTAAATTAATCAAATTGTGAAAATGTCAAAAGTTCAAATGGGTGGCCACCTCACCTCCAGCACTCATTTGTTAACTTGCCCTCTTTGATTTGTCATTTGCTTGTATGATCATTTGGCTAATTTTAATTGGATGAGGCATTCAGGAGGGCCGCTCTCATTGGTTCCCAGGCCAGTCAAGGCTCCCCTCCCTTTGACCCCCTTACTTCCTGTCCCCCAGGACACCATTAGACGCTGCCAGGTCCGAGCCTGTTCGTTAAAGCCTGTCACGCTGCGCCGCTGCCACACAGAACAACAGCAGCACGAGAGAGAAAATCACTCAAAGCTCCCTCCTTAAAAACTGTAATGCTATATTTATAAGCCAGTATTTATAAACACATTTGCATATATCAAGATGAAAAAGTTGTTTGAATTGGGGGCAATTTGCATTTGGTGAAACATATGGCACAGCCACGGAAGCCATGGGCCATGCCTTCATTACCCGATCTTCGTTTCATCAGCCCCTCGCTCCCCTGCTGAGCCTCCCCACGGCGGAGCCTTCTGTCCCCGAGGTTTCAGTGACAGGGGACAATATGTCCCCAAGGTGAGGAGCAGGGGGAAAGCCGCACGCACACCGCTACTCCAATGATTATTTAATCAGACTCTTCACTCTGGATCTAAAAGAGGAGAGAGGTACAAAGTGTCGCTTATTACCCATTTGTTCAACGCAGGCAAAGGAGAGCACAGAGAGGGAGACAGACAGAGAGCGGAAGGGAGAGAGGAGTGGGAGCAGATCAGAGAGGAGAGATCCAGAGGAAAAAAGGAGGTGAAGACAAAAGATCAGGACCATGGAAGGTCAGAAAAAAGTAAAGAGGAGGAGAGATCCAAGGACAAACAATGAAAAGGACTTTGTCGAGTGAATAAAAGATGACCAAACGATAAAAAGAGAAGGATTTAAAAAACAGCTTCTGTTACAAAGTAGTAATACTTTGAAAATGTCAGTTTCTCGTTTTTGATAAAGAGTCATTAACAGTGAAACACTTTCCAGATATTAATCATATACTGTGTTGGTGGAAAGTTAATTTACTTACTTATACTTATACTTTTTTACTGGTCCGAGGGAAACAACTTTCTTTTTTCTCCACTACATTTATTTGTCAGCTATAGTTGCTTTGCAGATACAATTTAACATGCAAAACAGCTTGAAAAATAATTAGCTTTTTTTTTTATTAACAACCTAAAGTATATCAAATGATCTCCACCATGACCCACTATAACACTAACATGCTATTGCCATATTAACACATCAGTAACAAAATATTATAATACAACACTCTGAAAGTAGGACATTGTGCTTTATGCGTACATCTCGAAAAATAAATTGTGATAACACTTTCGTTATTATACTTGAAAGAAAATTCCTCCATTGTTGATCGTTGGTGACATTCATCAGGCTTAATCTCTAAGTCCACACCAAATTTTAGAGCAACAAAAGAGCGGAAAGGAGAATAAAAGAACAAAGTGGATGTGGCTTGTGGGGTTTGGGTGGAGGTCCTGCAGGTGAGGGTTCAGCCTGGCTCTCCCTCCGCCTGGCTGCAGCTTGGCGTGCCACTCACACCAGCTCCATATTTGCATGTGCAGAAAAGCCCTGTGTTGAAGTGCGTCCCTCCCCACCTTCAGTGTGTGTGGTCGGTTTGTTTAAGTGCTTATGAAAGCTCCTCAGCCACAGTCTGCCCTTTCAGACCTGATATGCTGTTTCGACATGGAGGACCATCTTTTTCCAGGCTCCAGTTTATTTCCAGGAGTTATCTCTGTGACCTCCGCGCCATTTTCTAACCCCTCCCTGTACAGTTGTCTGTCATGGTTTCTGCCCTCAATGTTTGTTTTTCTATTTCCATACTCTCATTGCATTTGGATGAGGCTGAATTTAGAGCCAGGTGGTTAGTTTTGAAGGTCATTTCAGGAGTACCTGTCCACAAACGTTCACATGAGAGCCTAAATTAAGGCAAAGCTTTAAGACCTGTTTTGTGTCCGCCTGTTTTCTTCCATATGCACATGTCGTAAGTTTTACATGAATCATGCTCTTGAGAGAAGAGGATTTTGTGTAATCAAATCTGAGTGGCTGTTTGTGAAGATTTATTTTTACCTTGCAACTTGCAGACTTTTACAAGCCTGTTTTCAACCTTGGGATGGTTAAATGTGGACAAACTAAGAACAGACAGAAAGTCTGTGGTCATACGTTCCACCCTGACCTGATTTTTAAAAAGATGATGGCTGAGGATACACTGCAAGTTATTGTGCCATTTGACACAGATGTTGATGTCCAATAAAAGTACAATGTGACTTTGGACTGACTTTGGTCAAAACTTCTACATTTAGTTATTTGCACTAATTATTGAACACACTAAAATAATATTGTACATTTGAGTTGTGACTGAAATATAATTTTCTCTATTACAGTGATTTCCAAACCCTAATTGATGTTCACCGTTCTCCATATTATGTTCTTTTGAGTAGATTTTAAACTGAATATTATTTAAAAACTAACTTTATGATTATTTTAAGTCTTTAAGTCGGTTTGTTTCAGTTTACATTAAAAACTTTGAACTTATATCTTATTCCACTACTTACTGACTTACTACACATCCATTTATCCATTTTTTTTATTTCAACCATGTCAGCTACTTCAATTTACTGTCTTAACTTTCAGCTCACTACTTGAGCTGTTAAAACTTTCGGAGTCATAACTTTCTAAGCTATTTATTATAACCATATATCTGTTACTTTAGCTAACTATTTCAACTGTTTATTCATTTTATTTTGCCATTTATCAATTACTTTATATTTTTAACACATTATCTACTTTTGGCTTCATTAGTTTACTTTAACCTATTTATCCATCCATCTACTTTTAGCATTACTCAAGTGCTAAGTGTTAATCATTTACTCTTAACTTTCCCTGGCAGCATTATATTGTATGTTAATGCACTGGTTAGTCTTTCTCCTTCGTTCAAATGGTAATCGGGCATCTCCCTGAAGAAATTGGGGCCATTTAATATCAGTCGGGCCCACATAAAAAACACTCCTCTGCTATGTAAACAGTTGATTCTAAATACGGGTTTAATTAATCTGCCTTTATGATAATGATTCCATCTGAGCCAATAAATAGTCATTTTTGCAATGCTTTTTCCCTCAGTGTAACCCCAATATTATTTCTGCCGTTTAGTCGGAGCCAAAGCGGGGGCAAACAGGATGAGCGCGTCATTAACGTCGACATGCGGCAACTGGGGAAAAAGTATCCAGTCTGTTAATAAGTAATGACTGCCCGAGATCACAGGAACCTTACGCTACAACAAAACAAGTTAAGCACAAGTCTTTGATAATGACTGTTAATAATTCAATATGAGTAATTATCGCTTTACAGGAAAGCACAATGGCGGCGGCTTGCTGTAGGGATCGTGGTGCTGCAATTAAAAACGAGAGACATTGAGGTCAGCAGATCAAGGAAAGTCGACAAACGCTGACCTTACATGAGAGACATGAAGGAAAAAGGGAGTTTGTTTTTTGGTCCTCTTTTAACTTAACAGTTTGAACATCCTTATGTCCTGATAATACAACAAATACATTTCTTGATTAATGGGAAAGCCTCTTGGCCTCGGTTGTGACATGCACAGCTTGTGTGAGCAGCATCTCTCTCTGCTGTCTGTGTGTGGTATCTGCGACCTACTACTTCCTCAAATTTGCTTCTGCATTGTCTCTGAGACCTTGGTTCGCACTAGCCAAATCTCGAGGTTGCACATTTGCAACTCAAATCTAGCCAGATCAATGGTGAGCGTAATCACTCTATTTGTCATCCCTAGGTTTGAATTTCACAATGAGTGTGTGCAGGAGGAGGGAGACAAAAAACTGGAAAGATTCCTGACTCCTCTCAAAATCAATGTCTTTCAACAGCCCTCCGCTCCTCTTTGACGGGAAAGGGCATTCACGCGCATTTGGCGGCCATTGTCGGCAGCAAAAGGACTAATCATAACATCATTGAAAGTGTTAAAAAAAAACGACTACAGACGACAGTACCATTGACAACCTTTGCTCCCATCCAGAGAGAAAGAGTTAATTTGATCATGATGACACCAGTCTCTTTCAAGCCCCTTTTCAGGCCAGCAGCAGCTGGGGCTGGAAGAGCAAGAGATGGGATGAATCCTCCACATAGTGAGGAGGTGGGGGTGAAAAATGACAAGAAGGGTCGTTATTACGTCTCCATTTTGGGACTGAGAGGGGTTTCTGAATTGCCCTGGATTGCGCTCCTGCGTTCGTTCATTCCTATATAGACCCTCAGAGCGGCAAATGGGCCTTGGGCCAGTGCGAGGCACTGGAGCTGGAACAAGAATAAGATCACAATTACATTTAAAGCCCAGAGAGGGAAAGAAGAGGAGGAGAGACAGAAAGAGGGAGCCTATGAGCCCTAATTGCCAGATGGTGAATATTTTCACTCCCTTTCAACGGTGCATTAATTGCAGGGCTGCCCGGGGGTTGAGACGTACTGATCAGTGTGGCAGAGGATCCTGACCCTGATTATCCCCCCTTAGACTCCCCCCGCTAGAGTCAGTGAGCAGTTAGGGGGGTGATGGGGGTCTGAGAAGGGAGGGGAGGGGTGTTCAGGTTTTTTTTTGCAACAGTTACTCACCCAATCATTTGCCTATCAAGCCACCTGGGCCTCGACACTTTCAAGTTGGAGAGGAGGTGATGGTGAGGAGGAGGCTGGGTGGAGGGTCTTTTAGGGACAAGAGAAGGAAGAGGGTTGTGATGAGCAAAGGTAGGGAGGACAGACCACCCCC
>NW_011364554.1:68090-91923 GCF_000735185.1 Notothenia coriiceps
CCCCCCCCTCCTCTCCCAGCCCCTTAGCTCCTCGTTTACATATCTCCAAAAGATGTAATTGAATTAAATAAAGCTTTCCTTCGGGGCAGCTGCCACAGCTGCTGTTTGTGGCATGTCAAAAGGCCCGCCACTTTAAGAGCACTTACATATGCTCCAAATTAGCAGGTCAGATAGGCGGACGCACGATGACAGGGCCGAGGCTGCCAGCGCGACAAGGGGCCCACAGCTGTGAGCAATTCAATGCAGAGTGGGGGCTCTTTCAGACCCCTGATTATGAAGGGCAGCATTGCACGTGCTCATACACACACATGCATGTTCACAGGCGTTTAAATGCAGGCTCATAGACAAACACATATTCATAGATGTAGACACAGAGGTCACTGCAGTGTTTAGTAAGAATGACTGGTTTATTGGAGGATGATGTTTATGGTGACCCTGAGGAATCCTTTAGAAAACACTTATTAGAAATAAGGAAAAACAAATCAAACTGTCACAAATAATCATCTGTTACAATTGTTTGTGTCTGTCACACATCTGCTCCTTGTATCAAGATGGAGAAACACAAATGGGGCGTGTGCGTCGGACAGTGAACGAAGAAACTTGAAGTTGATTCCAAAGATAATTTGTTTAATGACTGCATGCATGTTTACACATATTTTCTGCTTACATTGTTGTTGATTTACTTACAACTTTTTGACAAATGTAGTTCACTGCCTAGATTGACATTTTAATGTACTATATTATTGTATTTAAAAACGTTATTTCCAGGTTTGAAATGCTCTTGCTACTGCTTTATATGGTTGTTACTTTGCACTATTTGAACACTGATTCATTGTTTTGTGGCACTTAATTTGTTTTCTTATTATTACCTTATATGTTTTTTTTTTATTATTAACTTAATATGAACAGTATCTACTGCAAATACTTATCCAGCACAGTGGATTTGAAATAAATGTGGCTTTGAGTGATAGGTAGACAGGCCCCTATCATGGAAGACATTTCGAAATGTCATTGTAAAAAAGAAAAGTAGAATGAGTGGTATTGGGTTCATGGTATTGTGCTTGCTGGCTCTCAGTCACTCTTACAAGGACACTTTAAAAGAACAGAGCCAACGTTAATGTGATAACATAGGTTACATTTTCTATTGAGGTCATGTGGTTCAATATGTGAGTGAAGATATTTGCACTCTTGGCCATGAAAGACTTCTTGGTAGTCAAGCATGATCCTTCTGAATTGTCCTAAAATTGGGTACCTAAGTTACCTTGATATCAAATATTACAATGTAGATGAGAACAACCTCAAATCCTAGCTGAACAAGAAGTTCAACCCACAGTCAAACGCAATGTGCACTGCCCTTATCCTTACTTGAATATGTCTGATTAACGAAACGTTGCACAAATAATAAAACAGAAAAGGAAATATTTGTGCTTCAGAAACGTTGCTGTTTATCGAGGGTTTGGATGTGATGTGCAGAGGCCTTTTAAAATGATGTCAACACTTTACTTCAGTTATGTATCCAGCGAGACACGCCTGTCACATCGTAATCAACCGTTGTGAACAATCATCTAATGACTTGTCACTCAAGGTCTGCTGGGCAATTATGATGCATTTGCATGGCAGTGAATGGTGTTTATGACAAATAATCCATGTCCTAATTGCTTGTCTGTTTTCCTTAAGACGTGTAGTGCTGATAGGATGTGATTAGCTGGAGGCTTAAGAGTAAAGCAAAGTCGGCACTGATCATACTGGTTATCTTTAGCAGCAGAGGGCGGACTTTTGAGATTGTATTGAATCTTGGGAGCTACTTTTGCGTTGTTTGCTTGCTCTTTGCATACCTACATTTGAATTGTCCGAACCAGATCCTCGTTTAGTTTGTACACATTTTGTGGCAATCTAAAGCTGTAAACAGTTGGTTGAAGCATGGAAATAAATGAACAACGCAGTATTAAGGAGAGAATGTTCTGAAGATCTGAGAGCACACTTTATTATACTGTTATGACAAAACTTTCTGATATTACTGAGGGTTTTTTCAGTTCAATTTGGGTTGTTGATGTATTTACGTCCTGATAAAACAAACAAGATTTTGTTATTTCAACAAACCAACGCCTACACGTTCTCATAATTACTAAAAACCAAGTCATTAGTCAGAGGAATTTGCTGCTTTATGACATTTTTAAGGAGGTTACAATGCGGTGAGACAACACAGAAAAGATTGTTCAAAATTGTAACACAACAGTAATGTGTGCATTGTTATAGAGGTGTCACAACATGGAGCTCTGAGTTACTGGAAATACACCTTACAGAAAAGAAAACATACAAGTGGCCGACTTTCTTTTTCTTCTATCAGAAAAAATACCAAAGTTGTGGATTACTAACTTTGATTGATATACTTCAAATCATAATATGAAACACCTTGACTTTGGAAGAAAACGTACGACTCACATTACATTCTTGCTCATGACTCTAGTTCACTGTAGGTTATTTATTATGGGCAATGCATACAAACACAAGTAAGCCCTTGAAACTTCAGAAAATAAACTTTATTATTCTTTAAAGACACACAACACAGAAAGCCTCATCCAACACTACCAACTCATACAGGCTCCCTTTTCTGTGTCTTGTGCAATTATAACACATTACTTGACTTCATCTGCAGACTCCTGCAGGAACAATATTGTCAAACACAATTTAGAATGAATTAATGGTATTTGACTAGACACCTTCATACCAGGGCACTCTCATTTTGAATATGAGGTCGTTATTGTTTCATGTTGTCCTGTGGCGGTCAGAAAGGCTGTGACTCAGCTGTTTGCATGCAACATTGGAGAATAATGGATGTGAAGGCACACCAAACACATCCGTTAAAAATGCATGAGTGCCCCCCAAAAACCCCCCTCTCCCTCTGCAGAATAGAGCTATCACTGGTGCCTGTTATCTCCCTTGAACCCCCAGGTAGAAAATGGTAATGATACCACTTAACATCGCTGCACATATGGAGGGAAAATGGAAATGCCAACAGCACCTCAACTATAAAGCAAATCAAATTGAAATATTAATCCGCTGATTAATATAACATTATGAGAGCCCATTCTCTTTGTTGTTAAACAACAAAGGGTTGCAAAATAAGCAACTGCCTAAGAGGTAAGGGGTTTAAAAGAGTCCCACAGAGGTGCTAAAGCCCCTTTCAAACATCATTACTCTGCATAATGTATTCCCTTCCACAGTGCTGAGATTTGATATTGATGTTTACTCATTTATTTTTTAATTAACGTTCGTTGTTAATGAATTCTTTGATGAGAGGCATTTTGTAAATCATTATCCTTGGAAGAGGAAAAAAGGGATGCATCGCTCTTGCCCCTTATACTCGTGACAGAAGAAAAAATGCTAGGTGTAAGGGGAAAAGTTGCAGGCGAGAAGTACGGCCATTGTTTAAAGTTTGTTTTTTGATGTGTTGATTTTTTTTCGCTCCCCCAGCCCTGTGTTGCTGTTTTTCTGATTGCATCTTCTATCTACAGGGATGAACGTTCGGAGCCGACAGGGACTGGTGCAGGAGTCTCTGTTTGAGAGAGCTGGTGTGGATACTTAGCTAATTACAGGAATATAACTCAAGGCTTTCGGAGAGTCGCTCCAGTGGGGGAGGACGGGTGCAGTTTTATCCACGGAGCCCTTGGTGGAACTCTGTCCTTCCCCTCTTTAATATTGATCACTGGGGATCTCTTGGAGGACACAAAGTAGGCTGGGAAAGTTTGTTGGACCAACATTTCTCCGTACTCTTTCTCAGAAGTGTCACAAATATTTGAATGTTCTTTCAATTACATGAGCAGAGTCATTTACTGCCCCATATCTGCCTTTCAGTGTCATAACATTCACTTTTGTTCTATAATATTAGGGATTAATATCACTATACCTATTCCCTTTGTAATGCAACTAAACCTAAAGTAATTTGAAAAACAATGTGACATAATGAATACTCTCAGACCACATTTTGTTTATCTTTAAACCGTTTTGGATCTTTATGCAAAACAATTTTCAAAGATTTAGTTCCATATTGTGTCAGCTATTTTGTTAAAATATTCCCAATATTGCCAAGGTTTGTTTAAGCCGAGTGACCAGATGTAACAAGATCACAGGCATGTTTTTTAACCAAAGAAAAATAAATAAAATGCGCTTGTCACTTTAATTTCCTATCACTAAACCGACAGCACTGGTCACATTTTTGGGTTGCCGGTTACCTGTAATCCCAATTAAAGAGATAGCCTACTGAACTCTGACAGAACTCCAGGTTTTATCGTAACTAGCCATAATACATGCCCAACTACAGTATAGATGAAAAATAACCATCAAGTGCTCCCATTCTCTCATGCATTCTTCTAGAATTAGTAGTACGGGAATTAGGACGCAGTGAAAGTCTGCTTAGGGAGGAAGTTGGATGGGTGGCTCAGAAAAACATTTGGCTTTCACCAAGGAAAGGGTTGGTTAAAGACTGGTTTAAAGCATTGAAAAATGCCTTAACTAATGTTGAATTGGGAGGGAAATGCATTTATTCATTCATAGACCTTGAGGATACACGCAGTGTGTTTGGTGTTTGTTGTTTACAAGAAAACTCCATAGGGCCCTTAAAGCAGAGAGGAGAGAGATCAGCAGGGATATGCATCATTTAATAATGATTTTCCAATATTGACAACGAGATGCAGGAAAATGTGGCAGAGCATTGTTTAGGGACTGTGTGCCTATGATACTGTAGGCTAGTCTCAGTGTGAGGTTTGGACCAGTTGGCCACGGATGAGTCTCAAGCCCCCAACCCATCTGGAGCCGTCTTGGAGATGAAGCGAAAACCTGGAGCCTGTCCATCTCTTGGCAGGGCCGGCTCTACACATACAAGCCTGATCGTCTCTAATCCCACCAAATAATTAATTGCTTAATTGGATCAATTAGATGTCCCAATAGGTCTTGGTGATGTGCGGTAGGTGAATCAAATAATTATGAATTAAATCTGAATCAATATTTGAAAGGATTGTGTGGTTGGTGTATGCAGCTTTCTTGAAGGCTGAGAGTTATTTGCATCCCAACACACGTTATTGAGACAATTCTACACAAGTTTCAAATAGTACTTAATATTAATTTGCTCATGTCACAATCTCATTTCAATCATGCAAGCACTTTTGAAAGTCTGCGTCACTCGACGACATTATGCAGTGCTTGTTTTTGAGACAGAAGAACTATTTTTATGACTTATGGCGTTTGCAGTATCTCAAAGATCGCACTGCTGTTTTTCTTCCTTCAAGCCAGTTTTAAATGGAGCCAAACTGCACAGCTTTAAAGGCACATTCATCAAAAAGCGAGTGCGAGTGCACTGCAGATGCTGCCACTTTTTCTTAAAAAAAAAAAAAGAAAAAAGATTGCAAGTAGAATTATGGCTTTTCATCAGCCGATAAATTTCACTTGTGATTAATTGCAACACTCACTTTTGGGATCACTTCTGCACAAAAGAGCATTTCTGCTTTGTAAAATTCATATAAAAGAAATGCAAATCAATGGTGTTCTTGGCACCAAACATATGCTGCCACAATGCCAACAAGCCTGCCCCTGACAACCCCAGCTGGGGGCTTGTAAGACTTGCTCTTGGCAAAAGACGTTTTTTCCACCCGCTTTGCAAATGATCACCAATTAATACGAACAGCATCCAATTCTAATTTTGCACCTGGTAAGATTGTGAGTATCTTGTAAAGCTCTTCTAAGCTATGCATCCAAATTACTGGATGTTTTCTCCCCTCCCTTTTTGGGCTTGCAGATAAAAATAAAAAAAAGAGATGGCAAAAGTCCATAACCCATCAAGACCGGCATTAGTGGAAACCATGAAAATGACCGTTTAGCTAGAAAGATGTTTTCATGTGCTTCAGATATGAAGAGAGAATTTGGCTGAGGGGGTTTCAGAGGGGAGAAATGCTTGTGTGGAATCTTTTATCCGGATGCAACAATATGATACTAATACAAAAACAGTCTGTTGGAATATGCCTAAAGAAAATACATTTTGTTTCCTTGGATCACACACAAGTGTATCCTTCATTATCTAAAAAGAAAGCCCAGTTTTCCTGGTTTCTTCAGTCTAAAAACTTTTAGGAGATGTAGGAGAGAGAGAACTTAGGGATGTGTTTATCACTTGGTAACACAGCAGCATCCATCCATGTGATGAATTCCACATATTTCCCAAAGAAATGAAACCATAACAATTGAAAGACGTTTCACGTCAGTAATTGCTCATCAGAGTTCTGAGCATCTCTCCCTCTCTTTCTCTCACTCTGAAATTGATACTCGCCATACGACTTATGATGGATAGGAAGCTTTAATGAGCTCTTACAAGCAATTAAGTAATCAGGGAACCCTGCTGCTCGGCGCTGGAGCTAGCAAGAGCTGTGACAAACGGAGGCCCATCAGCACTGTAATCAGCACAGGACACAGTCACCGCTGCTCACCACTCCCTAACCAAGGGCAGCAATGGGCAGAGCAGCAGGCTCCCATCTCATGTTATTGTTTTGTCTGCAAATAGTCTCTGAACTTTGTGACTCAAATACATGCTGCAGTTGGAATTTCCACATTAAATATATGTTTCACTGTTAAGGTGAAGTTGCTTTGTTGGCAAGAGACTTAAAAGAAAAAGAAATCATCAGAAAGTAGCGTGCCGCAAAGTGAATTAAGGTGCACCTCTCAGGTCTGAGCTCCAAACAGAGCAGTGACAGACAGACACCTTTATACTGCTGGAGCAGTAACGAGCAACAAGTTACAGGTGTAGGAGCTCCCAGGTGATCTTCATTAGGCTCACAAGGACACACCTGTTTGTGTGAAAATATTGGGAAAAAAGTAAAAAAACTTAAAACTGATGCAAATCTACCAACCAAAATCTGCAAAACAATACCCATTTGCATTTTTACATTACATGATATGTTGTTTTTCTCCTGATAAAACAGTTTCAGTATAGTTTTAATCAAACTTGTTTAATAGGCTCTAATTCGTTTTTTGCACTTAAAAAATATGTCTAACACTTGAACAAATATATTTTAAGACAGTAACCTTAATGGACATAACTGAGAAGGAAATCTCCGGTTTGTTCTTTCATGAACATGTTTCTAAAAATAGATCCCTACAAAACATTTTGTTTAATGATTTCCTATGTGACCATCATGTTTTCTCTCTAAAAATGTTGTTTCCATTTCTTCTGTCTTCTTAGTTGGTATGCTAAATAAAAGATCAATTATAAACATATAAAATAACTTAAATCTACAGTCTAACTAATGTCTGACTTACATCAGCATTTTTCTTTGTGTATGTGCTGTAGGTAAAACCAATCTGCTAAGTATTACAAATGATTTTACTTTAATTTAATGAATTTTATTTAGTAACTTTAACCACCTTACATGACCTTATTTTGCTATGCAGTTTGTATTTATTGCTGATTGCCGTTTCTCCTTTTAAGTCCCCAATTACTTTGCAAATGTTGTTTTTTACATTACATGTCATTTGTTAGACGCTTTTATCCAAAGCGACTTACACACAGTACTGTGGACAATCCCCACAGGAGCAGGTCAAGTTTCATGCCCAGGGACACAACGACATGCTGACTGCAGTGGGACTCGAACTTGTTACCCCCTGATTCGAAGTCCAGCACACTATCTACTGAGCCATGTCATCCCTACATATTTTATCTACAGTGGAAAAGTGCTCTATATGAATAAAGAGTATCTTATCTTAGCATAAAGACCGGAAGCAAAGCTCTCTCCTAATATGAGGTAACAATTTGTGAAAACATTTTATAACTTGCTACTAACTGTAAAACCACAACTTGTCTTTTAAGCATTTCTATTCGATTTCACATTGACGTTCTTACAAGATGCAACGTGTTAATTAGTGAGATGTATAAGTGATATTATTTTTAAACAGTCATAATGACCTAATGATCTCCAATGCATCAAAACTGTACTCTTTCATTTCTCAAGTATTGATAAAACCCAGTATTGAAACCCCTAAATTAGTTGAACGGGTTGATCTTAAGTGGGTTTAATGTGGTAAACAATTCATGTTGTGACAAGGAAAATACATTTCACTGCAGGATCCGTTTCTCTCAGCTCGCTGCTCACCCCGGGCGTCTGAGCAGCACGTTCTCAGTTTCACGTTCTCAGCTTCACGTTGTCACACACACCCCAAGCATGTTGGACGCCCCAGGGTGGCGTGACACGTCTCCCACACTCTCCGACTCCTCTGAATAATTCTGCCCCGACCATACGTTTCACATCTACGTTTTTTCATGGGGTGAGACAATGCATTGAAAATCAAATATGTTGCTTATTAATAGGAAGACTTTGGCGAACGCTACCTGGAGAAATGCTGGAGGGGAGAGCTGCTGTAGAGGAGAGGGACGCCTACAGTTTGGGTTCTCTCTCCTCGGTGCAAAAGAGGGGAAAAAAACAGCTGAGGGTGCAGATTTCTCATAGCTAAACTGGCACAGTTGATGTAGGTGCACACACACACACACACACACACACACACACACACACACACACACACACACACACACACACACACACACACACACTGCATGGAAATCAGAGAGCCATGGTTAGTCAACCGTGCATGAAAAGCACAGAGCTTCATGTGTTTGTTGTAAGTATGGGGAGCCGGAGTAAGACAGAATAACGGTAAGATAAAGGCAAGGGGGCCAACGATACCTTACTTGAACTTTAGTTTATTTCAAACAATTATTTTATTTAATTAACTACATATATTCCAGTTCCCTACCTAAACTATTGAAAACCAACTTGGTTGCCTGGAAAATGAGTCGACACAAAGCTAAAAACTGTTGACTTTTTACCCCTGGTTCTCTCCATATATAGGTAATGCTACGATGATCTAATGGAATATGAGGCGTTGCTGTTGATTAAACTACCAAACAGCATATAAAGGAGTTATACTTAGCACAATAAAAACAAGTCACAGTGGTTGAATGCAACATTACCTTACAGTTAAAATACTCCCATACTTTAGCCTAAGTAAGAATTTGACTACTTTTACATGTGTAATATTGTCACAGTGTGGTGTAAAGTAAAGCATCCCAATAGTTCCTCCACCACTGAAACAAACACATGCCAGTCAAAAATGTCCTGATATTAAGTTGGCTGGCAGCACTATTATTAAAACATTAGAACAGCCAGTCATTTTCATTAGTTACCTTCTTGTTCATTATATTGCTTCTTATCAAACATGGCCTCCTCACATTACACAGTAAGCTCATGAAACTGACTGAAAAAGGCAGCCGTCGTCTGCTCGTCTCTGTCAGCCTAAACGGGGAGCGAGCAGCTCCGCGCCGTGCCGCTAACTTGGCGTCATTTCCTCAGATTCCGTACAGATTGCAGCAGCTAATTATGATCTAATAACTGGCAGACTGTCTGTTTCAATATTATTACAGGAAGAGTAGGTTAAATGAATAGCTCATCATCTGCCCGCTGTATCAGTCATGTTGTTTTAATGATCATAATTCCACCATTAAATCTTAATAATATGTCAAGATCACAAGGGAGACATGTCAATTTGGGGCTTCAATGAGAATTAAGCCAAGGATTGCTGAAGTTGAGGCTGTTTTTTTTCTTTTCCTGGGAAGGCTTGATTTTGTTAGCCTTGTCCGCACACACACACACACACACACACACACACACACACACACACACACACACACACACACACACACACACACACACACACACACACACACACACACACACACACACACACACACACACACACACGACACACACACACACACACACACACACAAACACCCACACACCCACACAGAACAGACACAGAGCTGTTTCTGAGTGAATCTGATATTCGAGGAATTAATATATTTTCCCTGACTGATGTGTTGATGTTCAACAGGAAAGAAGCCGAGGTAAATGTTTTCTAGCTTTGGTATTTTAGAAGATAATATCTAAACATGTTCTTTGTCATTTTATTATGAGCTCATTCCCAGGTGTTTCTCCCTCTCAGCTCCTTAACAAATAAGATTCGAAGTTCACTTCAAATGTTCCAACAAATAACAAAAAAAGGACCATAACATATTGGGTATGGAAATAATATCCAAATGTCCGAGTTCAATATGAGCTTAAACGTTTCTATGGATGTAATTGTTGAGCAACGACAAAGGCCAAATCCTTTCTTAGCTATTTGCCAAAATGCTTTTTACTACTCAAGCAGCTGTTGATCCCTTATGGCCCCTTCTGTATGATGAAGATAATAAACAAAATGTATTGTTAGTAACTTTTGAACAAAATGACACTTTCGAGAAAAATTTGAAACCTAACCCTAACCGTAAACGACGGTGTGTTGGATGCGTAAGGATCATTTCTTGAAAGACTCTTGGATCCTGTGTTTGAGTCTCATTTACAGCACATTAAACTTTAAACGGCCTCCAAGGACCTGGAGCACAGGCACTTTTTGGATGGACTTCTAGAGTCCTTAAAAAAGGAAAGAAATGTGCTGCTTTGAGGTATAAACCTGTATTCTAATCACTCTTCCCTCAAGGTTTTCTGTTTGTGAGGTAGAGACAGTCACTGCACACAGCTTTAAGCCAAGAATAGCTGCAGGAAAGGGGAGAAAGTGAGAAAAGCGAGGCAACACGAAAGGCAGAGAGAAAAAACAAAAAAAGAGGAAGTGGGCGACGGAGAAGAAAATAACTCAGGAGGGAGTGTGAATGAGACAATGGCTCTGTCAAAGAGTCAAACGAAGTAAACATCATCGGTGCGATCCGGCCGTGACTCGGTCTGTCTCGGGACTAAACACGACACTGGAACGATCAATCTAAATCAATCAAGTGTCTGAGGGTGTGTGTGTGTGTGTGTGTGTGTGTGTGTGTGTGTGTGGACAGGCGTGGGTGGCATTGTTGTGGTGACGGGGTGTACCCTGTCCCGAGGCCACTGCTCCGGTCCGAGAGACTGGAAATACATGTGCATATCTGTGTGTGTGAAAGAGTCTATTGAAGGAAAGCATGCAGTGGAGTTAATAAGAGAGCATTGTGTATGCGTTTGAGAGAGAGAGGGCAGATATAGTCAATGAATCTATTGAAAAACACCAGCTTGAATACAATTACTGAGGTGCACAGGGGTTGTATTCTGTCGAGTTGCAGTATGTGTAGTATATTGAGGAGCCTATGATGGGGGCGAGGATGTTCACACAGGAAGTCCCCTCTACATTGTTAAGAGAAGTTAGTTCATTCTTAGTGCCGTGTTTTTGCATCCAGTTCAGTATCCCCATTCTCCAGGAATTACATCCTACATGGGAACACTTGGCGACTCGTGATTTATGTCTGAGTTTCAAGCACCCTTTCCTAACATTAAAATGTTGTCTAATCTTTAAGTAATGCTTCAGCACTAAAATTATCATTTGTGTTTTGATTACTTACCATATTAACTTGAATTTGTGAAGAAAATATTGTTTTTCTCAAGCGTCTCCACCGTAGAAGTAGTAGTAGCTGAGGTCGCTAGTTAGCAGTGCAGCGAGGAATAGAAGCTCCAGTACCAGCAAGTGTTGGTATAACACTGCTGGGAAGAAGATGTTTTTGGTGGGCAAAATAACTGGGTTCTGCATCTTCAATGGACAACATGGCAGAGGAGTAGAGATGTATGCTAACAGAAAGCTAAGAGTAACCAAGCCGCCCTACAGGATCAAAACCTGCTCAGCTTTGTTAGCAATGTGATTGACTCCCTAGTCTTTGATCATAAGTAATCACAACAAATGCATGTCTAACATACAGCTGTCCATATTTACAACCTTGGTGTATATTTGAACTGCACTTTGATATTACTAATTCTCTCACATTAGGAGTATCAATAGAACAGGGTTTAAAGTATCAAAATTGAAAGTAAATGTTACGTATTATTTCGGAGGATTATAAATAGTGATTTATATTTCTATCTATCTATCTATCTATCTATCTATCTATCTATCTATCTATCTATCTATCTATCTCACCTTGTTTCTATCAGACCATAAGAAACCAAACTACTCTGCTGTTGAAGTGGACACCTAAAATAGAGCGCTGGCAAAAATAACAATGTCTCTTCACATGCTCTAATGCCAGTTGATCAATAGTAATTACCTACCTGTGGACCTGGCTAGCGGAGCTCTTTAGGCCCCTGGGGGTTTCGATGCAGACAGCTCACAATTCAGTCCCAGGTAACTCCATAGGACAGGCCCTTTTAATTGCTTTGTTCACTGTGAGTAATTGAGGGTTGGAGCGCGTTTGCCACGAAGAGTGTGACTTCACTTGGCCTCTGTTTAATTATTCCCGTAACACAAGCCTTCTGTCTTCATTTTCACTTTGCGCGTGGTAACTTGAGGTGTGAATACAACTGGAAATATAGGTTGGTAACTGTATACGGCATGCTGAGCCAGATGCACTACAAACAGGACCATATGGATCGACAGAGATGTGTTTCTGCGTGTTTTTCCTTCAGTGTGGAAGGAACATATTGCCAGACATCTTTTTAGCACAGCAACTGTCCCACTGCTCTAATTTGATCTCATCCCTCGCTAGGCCTCAAACCAGACACATGGAACAGTATCAATATAGTTTCATTAGCATACTGATTAATCAACTGGTTAATTAGACAAATTTCCTATAGGCTGATTACGCCTCCCGACCTCTTGGTGTGAAGACATATAGAGTGCATAAGTAATTTAATTATTCTGACTGTCTGATGAGACAAGGTAAGATTTTATATTTTATATCGCTGTTTACACACAGGCAGTTCTGAGAGCTCAAAATAAGACATTGACATTTCAAGATCTTTGATTGTATGTGAGCATGAAAATAATATATACATTAAAAAGCCCTCAAGCATAAGCTGCTGTTTTCAAACTCTAATTGGGACCTACGTTTAAGAAACAACATGCTGTATTGAAAAAGACCTGGGACTAGCCATGACCTATGAACTTGTCAGGAAAATGAAAAACACTCTACACGCCCTGCTCTATGTTTGAGTATATTATTGCTGATTCAGAACACACTAAATGCTAAAATGTATACATAAACTAATGCTTACTAGAATGCCCCCTACCAGGTGTTATTCTGATCAACACGCTGTAAAATAACCTGTCCTACCTAAAGTAATCAACACTACTACAACTTGAATTTGTTCATGTTCGTTGGGCCTCTGTTTGTCCTGTAACCCACACATGCAGCAGCGAGAGCGGGTGCTGCCGTGAGGTGCGATGGGTGCCCGCTCTGGCATTGCCAGCTCGGGTGGCCGTGCAACAGTATCTACACGCTGCCATCCTTCTGTTCGCAGAGCATCTGAAGAAAGCAAACTGCACTGTTGCTCACACTCCTCGATCCCGTTGTTGTCATTGGCCAGCAGCCACCAATAGTGAGCCAACTGAGTTAACAGACACTTCCGCTCAGCACATAAGGAACCATCTGTTTTAAAAGCCAGAAATAAATAAATAAACAGCCTTCTCTCCCTCTCGTGCTTCCTCTCTCCCCGACTTTCTGTTTTTACCACCAGGCTACAGTAAGCAGAGCTCTGCTATTATCCTGTTCCTCACTCTTCTTCATTTACAATCAACAGCCAGTTACCAACATTTCCTGCTGGGACTTTATTGAATCTCTACTGCCCTGTATTGGCCTTTCAAAGTGAGCCAGAATGAGAAACTAACCACTTTCTTATTTGAGAAAACGATTTTATTCCATCTATGTTCCTGGTAATTAAATAAATTGTCAATTTGTTTCTTTTGCCTTGCCCCTGGTGCATCATTAAAGGTGGTAATGCAGCATTTATGGCACACAAAAGTGTATTGGACATTAGCAAGGTCAGAAACATATTGAAGCCTGATGTTTGTAACATCTTGAAAATCACGGTTGTGTGCCTGTCTTGGCTGCGTCCAGCTCCTCAGACGTGCCAGCTTGTAGCTAAATAAATATTGGCCGAGGGGTATTTGAAAAAACATATTGTCCTGGCTCACCACTTGGTCCCTCTGCCCTCTGTTGCCAAAACAAGACAACGGGGGTCCAGAGCAAAATCTTTTCTCACATGAGCGCTTTGGTAATGGTCAGCTCGCTGCCTCAGCTCTGCAGCCTTTGTGTCTGCGCTCACAGGTCCTCCAGTTTAGTGTATTTACTCGGCTCTTCATGGTGTGGCTTGCGGAGAAGATCCTGGAAACGTGCCATTTGTGCTATCACACAACGCCTTTGTTTCTCATGCGGCTTACGAGAAGAAGGGTGTGCTTGTCCTATGTGTTTTACAAGTTTTGTGATAGCCAGAGATATCTTTGTCACTTCTATTTATGACATGTGTTTTGAGATAGAGCCTTTAAATACTACTGTTTACCACAGCAGGGTTTGTTTTTCTGGCATTCTTAGTAAATGTTAACTCCTGCTGTATGTTGATAAGTGTTTGCTTATTTAAGTTTGAGTGCATTTACTATACACATAGTCTAATTTAATGCCAAGACGTGATGCTTTTAAAATGACTTCATGCAGTATCAAGCAGAGACATATTTATTTATATATCTATGTTTGAAATAGTGAACCCTTTAATCCACTTTTATCTCTTGTACAGACTCACAAATCTTTCTCCTACCGGTATTTGTTTCGATTGTTAAATAAAAAAACAGTCCTGTTTACTCTCTTATACTTCTGAGAAAACATTTCATCTTCACCTCTTTTACCCATCTTTCCTCACATTAGTTTTCACTGTTCACCGTGTGCAGGGACACAGAATACCTTTGAGAAAAATATTACTAAAACATTAGTGCCTGCATTCAATTTAACCAGCGAATACCCATTGAGTTCCTCTCTCCAAGAAATTAAGGTGTATCGTAACAAGTGCATTATTTAGTAGATTTGACATGGCTGCCACATATTCACAGAGAAAGAATTAATACGCCTGTGGAAACGAAAGCAGGAGAAGTAGAAGAAGAAATGTACTGAAAATAATTAATTGTCAGAGCCTATTTCTAGTCCTCCTCTTAAGCCTATTTAAAGGGCATTAGGTATTATGAATGTGAGGTAGTCTAAATTTACCCCTGTAATATCTATCCTCATCTGACTACATTAGTATACTTTTCTGGGCTCCTCACTTGCTATTTAAATCACATTGCATGACTATGATTCTTTTTTCTTTCCTTAACAGATGTTTTCCTTTCTCCCAGGATTAATCCGGTTTACAGAAACAGCAATCAGATTAACACACCTGAAACTGTTGTGTAAAAAAAGAGAAACCTGACATAAGTATTTGTTAAACGGGTGAAAAGCGCCCGTAAGTGACTAAGAGACATGAATTATGTATATGCTAAAGAGAACTCATTTGGGAATTAAGGAGGATAAGTCTCAGTCCATTTTGTGCCTGTTAGGGGCCTCTCTGAGCTACGGTGGCTGCATTAGTGGAGAGCTAATGGGCCCTGGGAGGGGGTGAGAGTGGGATGGAGAGGTGGAGGGAGGGGTTGGGCCCTTTGCCGCCCGAGGTCTGTGGGCCCCGGTGACAGATGGTTGGCCACCTCACTGGGTGGCTGTGGCTACAAGGTCTGTCGTGAGGCTGATTTGCGGCATTGACAGCATCACAAAGATCAAACGACATTGTGGAAGGTGAAGAGACGGGCCAGAGAGAACAGGGTTAGGGGTCCACCAATTTGAGAGTTTTAAATGTTAGCCCTAGCTCACCATTGTTCAAAACTAGTTGCGTTTTTACACATACTGAAAAAGTCACAAGTATTGGCAATTCACGGAAACATTAAGCATCATGGGACACAAACAGTCTGCACTAAGAACCATCTATAGCTTTAGGAACATGGCTTTGATAGAGTACCTGATACTCCATTACTTCCTGTTATCCATTGTCAACTGATGATCTCCATGACATGAGTTTGTTGAACCTCCCCTACAACACAATTTCCTTTGTTACGTTTTATTCATTCATCAATAATGTCTCTTGTTAATGCATTCACGATCTAAAGGAAGTGGTAAATCCCAGAGAGGCTCGATGTATTGAGTCAACCTGCCTGAGAGAGACGCTAACTTGACTATGTTTAATTTCAGATCTAACCTAAAGCAATTCAGTGTCCCATGATGTATATACTGTTCCAGATGATTGTTTGCATCCTAACAGGAACCCACTTTCGCCCATTTTTTTTTTCTATTTTTGGAGCAGAATTTTTTTTTTTACATTTGAACATTTGTTTAGCAGCTGTGTGGATTTTATCAAGAGTTATAAGTGTTTGTAAATGTTGAAAATTACATATCGTAGTTTATTGAAAAAAGGATTAAACCTCCTTGTCAAAACATCTTCTTAGTTGAAGTGTTTTTTTCTTTCACTGTGCATCTGATACAATTACTGCATTCATGCTGAGAACATAATTTCATATCTCATCCTCAAGAATATGCCTGTTAAGAGAGACAAATATATATACCACCCAAAATGTTTGATTATCTATTTAAATCTTCATCAGGAAATACGAGGCAAAATACTGCCTCTAAATGGGAAATTAATTCAATCAAGAGTAGACAAAAATGTTGATGAGCTGTTACAGGCTGCTTAAATGTATACCTGTAATGTAAAGAGAAAAACCTGCATCACATCAGCAGAGACAACGCGAGAGGCCAATGTTCAATTTCAAATTAAAGTGTAAAGCAGCCCCACGCTGTGTTCTCATTTTGAGGGACTGTTTATTAAGACACCAGCATTACAGCAAACAGCTTTCATCAGGTTTCATCACACTCTGATGAAAGATGTTTGCACTCACATCGGTGTCTGTAAAGCCACAGAAATGAGAACATCACGTGCCGCAACTTCAAATTAAATATTGTTCTGCCTTATCTAATATGTGATTGTATACCATATATATATGTGAGCCCATATGCATATGTGTGAACCCATATGTATATATAACTATACGTCAGGTATTATCAGTTGCCTGAGGTGATTTTGTACACACAGATCGACTGCAGAGATGTGCGTTAGCAGGTAGTTTACACCATGTGCAGGGTGTCAGTCTGTCACGAGGCTGGGCTAAATGTTATTACAATACTGAAAACAGCTTTCTCTATGTCTTTTTACCAATGTAGTTTCAATTGCTTTTGTTTTCCTGTAATGTTTCTCTTGACTACTACAATGCGGACTGTGTTTACATCTCTAAATCTGGCATGATTTGTTAAAAATAAATGGTATCATAAGCAAAAAACTGCCTAATTTAGTCTAAGTATGTTTTCCAATGCATTGCATGCACTGAACATTGTGTACTGCTCAACAACATTTCATCGCTTATGTGATGTACCAACATTTTGACAAGCAAAAGACATAAAAGTGTTTTTACGAGTGTCTGTGTAACTAAAGACTTGATAAATCTTCATTCAGAACGAGCACAGAATCAACTCTCCACCGCCCCGTGGGCACAAGAGATCGGGCCCTTCAGGCGATCAGCCCGTCTTACATTCCCTGTGATCGGATTAGACGATTCCCACAGTCTAGTCTGAAACTACTCCCGACCCGCAGCTCCGGAGAGCATCTCAATATCCAATTTCACAGCTTTCTAAACCTGGATCACGGAGGCTATTTATTACTGTCACAAGCTTTTGTGTTGGGGGGGGCGGAGGGGTACAGCTTTTGTCTTTCATCTGCTCCGTAGCAGGAAGATGATCAACAAGAGAGTGGAAAGTGTAATGAGTGAGGAACCAGTGGCGTGGCCTGAAAGCCTTAAAAACATGGCAGCCCCGCTAAATTAGACCAGGCCGACGCTGCAGTCAGCAGCCTCTCCAGGACCTTTGATCCGCTGAACACAATTATGACCCAGTGAGTGTGTGTGTCCTGTGGTGTGTTCTGTTACTGACAACAACAAAAAATGAAATGAAAAATGTTGATTGCAGTCTGAATTTGGGAAAACAAACTTCTGGAGAAAATTGGGATGTTCTGGGAAGTTTGTGATTACACCTCAGAATTGTTTTCAGGCGTGAAATATAAATGGTTATGTGGTTTTGGACAGATGTAGCCTTAGTTCTGGTTGGCTGACTAAAATAGAGCCCCCTAGATAATAAAACCATTTATAAGGCAGTCTTAAACCGGACTAGCAACTGTAATAGGGGCCTCCATTATAGAGGCTTTATAATTTCCTTGCTTTTTCCTTTTAGAGCCTCTGTTGTTACTCTGAATTACCCCTGAATGATTTATGCTCACTGGTCTGGCCACTGATAGACCCTGGCAACACAGATAGAAACACACTTAGGGCTTTTTGGTGTGTAAACACACTGTATTAAAAGCCAACTTGTTTCAAACAGCCAAACACATTTGCTGTGGCGGGGGCCGCTTGGTGTCATTTCACTCGTCAAACACCACAGTGTCACAGCCAATCAAGGGACTCCAGGGGCAACACAAGCCATTTAACCTGAGCAAACAGACTGTGTCACGAAGCCCGAGGATGACTTAAGAGCCTGAGCAAACACTGGCGAGAGCCATCGGGCACGAATCAAGGCGGCCGGGCTGAGGACAAGTCACTCTCGTAATGGCTTTGTGATGACTCAAGATCGAGCGGCCATCTGTTTGTTACAGTGGGGGAGGCCCACAACTCCCAGTTCAGATACACCGAATATTAGCTGGTAGTGCAGCAGAGGAGGGGAGGATTTGGCCGGTGGCACAGGATGTAAAGCATATGTCCATAAATGGTAAGTATGCTTATGGCTGAGGCTCTGATAGCCTGAACTGGGGCCAGATAACAGGATTTGCATGGAGATGTTCAGACTGGGTGAAACAACACCTTCAAAAGGTGTAAGACAAGTAATCCTGCAAGTGACAATAAGCCCTCACTACATACAGGTGGAAAAATACTGCATTAGAAACTCACCGCCAACATGAAAACTCACCACATATTTAAAGCACCAGAGAGTTTGCATGAGATTTCAATTATGAGAGTTTGAATAAACCGCAGTCATTTGTGTCCGGTCTGTAACCGTGAAGTTCATTTGAACAGCAAACGTCAAACCACACAGCCTCGGAGGCCTCACACAGGGCTGTGACCAGGGCTTTAGAAACAGGTTAGCCCCCCCACCCCCAACATAGCACCCGCTAAAAATCCGAACAGACTCATCGAAGAAAACAGGAGAGGAATACTTAGTCAGATCCTTGACATAAAAGCTGTGTAAAACGTGGAATTTGCCATTCAACCTAATGTGAATTGTCCATGTCAATGTTATAGTCAGCAACATTTACTAATATTTACTCATAGTTTGGGAAATGAAGTTACATACACTTCTTGAGTAACTACTACTTGTTAAATGTTATAATAATTTGATCCTTTTAAAATGTAATTAATTTAATTTTCTTTAATTCAATAAAGGTCTAACTGCTGTGTTAAAGCCCTCTATACAGTCAGGAATACAATTGACATTATTTAAATAAAGTAAAACCTTAAAAGCAAATGACATCTCACAAATACCCAGCATGCCGAGTGAACACAGTCCATTTCTCAAAAAGAAGCTACATTAAAAGGAAATGTTTTGGTACGATATGTATGAACGGACATGTTGTTTATCACAGTCGGTTGTGTGCCAGGCAGCTTTTTATATGGCAGTTTGAGTAATATTATGTTAGTACAACACCTTGTTGCTTGTAAACAGGCAGGTTAATGCAACAGATTATTGCCATTTTAAGGGGAAAGCCCAAATGAGAAGTGTCATTCATCATATTAAAAGCGTTACTGCTGTTTCCTGGTTTGCACATGTCGGATTAGATGTTGTTAAATATCCTCAGGGAAGCAATCAGGTGTTTTAAGTTAAGGGCAATTCCCCGCTCTACAGACAATCAATACAAAAATCTAAGAGAGGGGACTGTAATAGGGTTGGCTCGTAACCTGCTCTGACAAATTAAGGCAAGTAGTGTTTTTTCATTACTTACACATCCGTTTTCATTTTTCCCATCAGTGAAACCAATTAAACAATGCTTCCTTAAATTAGTCATTGATTTTTTAGCAATAGTGACACTTTGCCGAAAGAAATAATAACTTTAAGGCAGTGTTAGTGTTTTTTTTTTTCATTACTGCCAGTCTTGTAAGACCAGAAACAATTCACCTACATAAAAAGTGGTGTCTTAAATTAGTCATTGATTTTTCCTTAGGTGTCACTTTGGTTAAATGCTTTGTGGTAGGGAGCTTTCTCTCTAACCTGGAAATTGACAAGAGGCCACAATCTATTAGTCTTTCACACACACACACACACACACACACACACACACACACACACACACACACACACACACACACACACACACACACACACACACACACACACACACACACACACGGGGTTTTCTCACTTCCAGTATGTAAATGTATTACCTAGAACTCTTATCAGCCTGGAAATAAGCGATAAACATAAAGTTTGAGTGTGGAAATCACAACAAAAGTGCAATACATAAAACTTCCAAGAGATTAACTACTACAGAACAACACTTTATGCAGTGATTGTTTAGGGAAACCATCTGAAAAGTGGTCATAAATGTGTTTTTCAGATCTATTTTATTACAGAATATTTGCTATTGCCAATCTCATCCCACACACGAGAACACCGAGAAACAAAACTCAGACCAGATTCTTTTTTTAATGCTCGAATAAAACAAAACAAATTAAAACAAAAATAAAAATAAACAAGAGAAATCCAGAGCAGCACATCATACCTGCTGCTCTTCCTTTCTTTCTTTTTCTTCCATGAGACTAGAAAAAAATACACTTACAATTTGAAGCAGCAACAAAATGTGCATTTACCTGATTATACAATGGAACATTATCTTATTATTAATATAACATGAACGTTTTATCATCACATTATAAACTCTTCATATTTCTTATGTTTTTTTTTGTACCAAAAAAAGCCACCCTTTTGTAGGTAATGCAAAATATACACCTTATGTTCACTTGGAACAAAACAGAGAACAAATCAGGAAAGTATTTTTACTTTACGTTTGATTTTATTATGTTTTTTTAATTCTTTAAGCCAATAAAATCTTTTGTAATTAGGGATTCAAATAATATCCCAAATGTTTTGATGTTTTCCACTTTAACTGTACATACACTTCATCTGTTATTTAATGAACAAACTGAATACCTGAATGGCAAAAGAAAGACTGCTGCTTTGATGTGTCAGAATAAACAAAGGAAATCTGCTGTTTACAGTGAATGAGATATTTTACAGCGGCCTGACGCTTTATTGATTATCCTAAACACAGGCCGTATTTTCATCAGCACAATTCGAGGTGTCTTTACTTTACTAACCCACAAGGTTTTTCAGCCGTTGAGAGATGCTCCAGGGGTTTATATCATCACAGCAAAAACACCTACATGATGAGATCTACAGTCTGATTGGATGAGTGGCAGAGATCATTGACAGACAAGAGGTGTTGTGATCAAACTGGCAGTGAGGCCGCTCTCACTGTGTGTAGCTAAATGTCTCTTTTATTATCACATTACTTTTTCAAGTCTATAATCATGTCACTTCACCATAAGAGCATCGTTACAATACGTTGCCAGTTTTCACTTTAAATGAGCGTGAAAGTACAGGATGGCTGATCGAGGCAAAACAAGACGAACAGAAGTGATCATCCTTCCCTTTGCTGCGCGTCTGTTTCTTTAGCAGGAAGTCTAAGATTCAGTCCTTGGGAGACCATGAGTTTGCCGTTGAGTCCCGTCTCTTTAGGGCGCCACATGCTCAAAATCATAAGAATAAAAAAACAGATGACTCCCACATTAATGTACAAACATAAACAACGGGAAACAGCCAACCACATAGCTAGCCTCTGGCAGGTTAACCCCGAGCTTCCTGTCCATAAAGTGCAGACTCCATCCTGCTGTACGGCTTGAACGTCAGAAAAAAAGAGGATGTGTGTGTGTGTGTGTTTATGTGAGAGGGGAGGGGAAGCTCCGCTGCATGTGTGTGTTCAGTCTTATTCCCCGGAGCGACTGTGAATTAGAGGACAGTCTCAGGTGTATGGACGGAGGAGGCGGGGGAGGGTAGAGCGGAGGTGTGTGTTTTACGGTGGGCTGACGTTAATAAACGTATCCCTCGCTGTAGGGGTGCGGCGGGCAGTACGGCCCCTCCTGTACGTAGGCCATGTTTTCGTCAAAGTGCGACAGCGGCACCGTGTCCTCCTCGTTGATCTGCCTCTCCATGTCCGTCTTCAGCACCGGCCGCTGGTTGTCGGGAAACGCCATGGAGAACAAGGCCTCGGGGTCGCACACAAACTTGTAGACGTATCTCTCGCCGGCCACCTGGAGGGAGACGCACGGAACGAGAGAGGCTTTTTAAAATTGAGCCAGATTGTCAATACAAGAGCACAGAGTCTCCATTTTCAACTGAAATATTGAAAATGTATACTCAAATCCGATTATTCACTAAACATCTTTGGATACCCCTGACATAAGTTAAACTTTACATGAACGTCTTAGAGACAGACAAAATCTCAGTGGGCAGATTTGTTGTTTTTTGGGGGGGGTTCTTCTTGATTGCTGAATGTAACTCTTTATCTCCGCACACTGAGGTTTAACTTATCATTTGTGTCCCAACCGCACGGGTAATATTGACTTTTAACACGTTTTGAGTCGTGAAAACACTACTAAATCAGGATTTAAAGGGTGTTGCTGCACTCTTGTCCAGGCTGGAAGAAAACCAGGAATAATTGTGGAAGGCAAAATGTTGGAAATCATTTTTGTCATCTCTTTCTTATATTTATCTGGCAGTGACATTTTGAAGTTGCAATTTGATGGAAGTTGGTCAAAACCTTTTGAGTCATTTAATGTGAGTATAAAACATTAAATGTGCACAAATAGTACTCAAACAAGGACCAAGTAATTCAATAATTGATAGTTTCTCAAGAATAAAGTGTACAAGAAGTGGTTTCTCTGCCTTGTCTTCATGAGGCTCATTGTTTAGATGCTCCACCTCATTATATACATTCCCTGGGGGAGGGGAGTTAGCACATGCTCCTGGAATCAATCAGGCTTAATCAGGTTTATAAGCTCCAAATTTTTCATATTTAAAACCGCAATTTTTCTTTTATGTTGTTGTTGTAGTCTACTTTTAATTGTTGTAATATATTCTCTTGTATGATTTGATTTACCTTTTGCATGATTCCCTTCTCGTAGTAGTAGCGCAACGACCGACTGAGCTTGTCGTAATTCATCGCCGGTCGATTCTTCTGTATCCCCCACCGACGTGCCACCTTTGTACCACACAGATAAACAACACAAAGGCAGTCAGCAAAAAAATAAACAGAGCGCAGGATGCCAAAACACAAACAGACGCGGTCGACCTGATTTCCTTGCGGCAGCTGAAATGTTGAACAAACTTATTCATCCATATTTCCCTAATAACAGTAATTAGAGTGCGTCCAGCCTGAGCAGACCTGACCAGGGATGTGTTCATTAGGAGCTGTCACACACCCAGCGGAGGAGGCAGCAGATGTTACAGCACCTGTCTACCAGACCACCCACCACCCGGCGTCGCAGTCCAACCCACAGCCCCTCATTGCTCTCCTCTGCATTGCCTACACCCTTCACTGTCTTCTTTTGTTCAATTATATCAGGTTTTCTAGGAGCCTTTTACAAGAAAAATCCCATTGCTGTGTCTTTCCTCACTGACATGCTACAAAGGGCAGAAGCCGCTAGCTAACGTTTGTCTGCAGCGTCCCAAAGGGAGTGCGTTTGGTCACCTGGTTGCATGAATGGCGCCCCCTGTTAGCTGCAGCTGGCCCGTGCCGCTAGACACTGTCGGGCTGCGTGGACCGCTGCCAGGTACCCCTCTATCCCCCCCCCC
>NW_011364554.1:91934-99059 GCF_000735185.1 Notothenia coriiceps
ATCCATCCCCCGCCTGCAACCTGCATCCTCCTCCACCCTCCAACAGTGGGCAACAGGGACTGAGCCCCACTGTGTGTGATGTGGGCACACACAGACCCAGCCTCTGTCTCCATTTAAAAAGGCCCAACCGTCAACATGGGTTATATTTTTAGGAGTACGTCCTGTGAAATATTTAGCAGGCGCTGGCTAAAGGGTCATTTGGATGAATGTGGTTGAGGACAAGATAAATAAAAAAATCCTAAATCCAAGCCTGACTGGACCACTTAAGCACAGAAAACATTATTCATTCCACTTCAATTCACCTTTGACTTTGATTTGGTTTTGCTTGGATGTGACACGCAACCTGTTTCTTTCTTTTTGCTCACATGAAGCTGTGACATGCTGAAAATCCACATTTGCAACAGGCACAGATATACAGTAAATGTAACACATTGTACTATAACTACGACTGACAATTATTTTCATGACAACTGATGAGCGGTTATTATTTTACATTTATAACAATAATATTTTAGTCTATAAAAGGTCAGAAAATTGTGGAAAATTGTGAAAGAATTAAAATGACTGTTGTTCTACGGTCTATTGCTTGTCTTTATCACACCACCATGTAAAAAAGAAAAAAAAGAAAAAAAAGAAACAAGCATTTTTTGATTTTTTACTGTGTAATGTCAAGGGTCCTTGGTTTTAAATAAAAGTGTTATAAATGAAATATTTTATTCATAATGTAAAAATGAAATACAAAAAACATTTAAATATTAGTAATAGTGTTTCTCTGAGCCTCTCACCTCTTCTGGCTCGATGAGTTTGAACTCCATGCCGCGTCCGGTCCAGGCGATGTAGTGTGAGTTTGACGGGTCGTCCAGCAGAGCCACCAGGAACTGCCAGAGCTGCAGCGAGCCTCTGCGCTGGTACGACGGGCCCTCGCGGTACAGCCCGGACTCCTGCTTAATGTCACCTAAAGGACATGAAACACATCCTTAGCTTATGGTGTTCTAGCAATTATGGAGTAGTTTTAACGTAGAATTCAAAAGTTCTTGAGGCAGGACTCACCTTCAACCTTTTCAGGCACCACACAGGTATCATCGTAGAAATGCCTTGCCACTTTGTCAAACATACAACCTGAAAAACAAAGGAGTGTTATATAATATTCAGCAAGAATCCAAACTGAAAAATCAACATATTTACTCGTATCATCACTGGTACCTTCAGTCCTGTTAGCGTGAGCCAGATAGCCGTCTTGCCGTAAGTAGACAGAATGGCAGCTAGGCACTTCTGCTGAAAGGCAGTAAGAATGGGAGAGTGGGTGTTAAAGGGCCCGAAGGCAGCATTAAGAACACTATCTCAGTTATCTGAGAGCAGTCAAAGCTTGTTCACTCAATGCACCACTGGCTCTGATTAAAGAATATGCCCCCCAGCAACGGCCCCCAGCCACAGGCGAGCTCACTATATCACCGTGCTAATACTCGCTCGCAGCTTCGTCTCCACTCAGAGCAAGATTTACTACCCAGTGAGAACATGGTGCTCCAACACAACAAAAGCTGATATGATGTAAGTTTTTTCATAATGTGTGGCATCAACATAAAGCCTTTACACTATTCTTCTGACCTGAGGGTTGTCTTTTGTCCCTGAATGTTGTGTCAATGCAGCACGTTAGCTTGCGTTTTGATTTAAAAGCCCAGAATGTTCCCAATCAGGTTATACTATGAGAGTTTGGCGTGAAATTAACAGATTAAAGGCTATTTTCTGCTTCAATTAAAACTGAGATTTCAAATGTTTCATATTTGAATGTTAAAATCCCAATAAATACTAAACAAAGATTTTTTATGTTAACATTGATTTTCTCTTATCTATTTCTCATCTTTTATTGTAAAAGAGAATTCTGAGATAATACAATTTAAGCCACATTTTCAGGGTCTTTAAAATAATATGTGCAAAATATTGGAGGTGCTTTTCGACGATAGTTGTCAATTTAGTCACAACGCTTTGAACCCTTCTTTAACATTATTATTTCTCTCTTCCGTCGACATCATGGACTTTCACATGTATGCATGTAAAATAATGAAACTGCAATGACACAAAAAAAGTGTTCAATCTTTTAAAAACCAAAAACCTCATCTTATTTCAAAGATCTTGCACCGTAAATCCTTCAACTCCTTCTCTTTTTTAATCACGTCCTTCTCATAAACACCAGCCTGCATTTACCAGTTGCTTCACCACATTGTCCAAATTGACCATTTACTGTAAATGTCCGACCCTCCCACAACACAGACGTGGCTAGTGATCAGAAAACGGCCAAACAGGTTACAAAGTGAATGTTCAATAAACAGACTGAGGCCCTTCATCTAGGCCCATAAACATTTCTCTGAACTTCATCAAAGTAATGGCCTTGTAGAGGAAATTGCTGCTAATGAAATTACCAGCTCCCCTCCCATCCTCTCCAACAGGCCTGCTCCAGTCAACATGCTCCACTGTCACGGCTGATAAATTCACTCTGATGCTCCGTCCTGGATATACATGATAGTGGACAAAACACTTGGCTACTATAAATCAAAATATACCTTCTCGTTCTCTACTTATGGTGTTTATAATAAGTACTTGTAATGATAATAAGATAAGAACATTATGTTACTGCTGCACTTATTGTCAGTCAGTAAATTGTATATCTAACATCCTGATTAGTGCTTGAATAAATAACTAAGTGAGGTATCGATAACTATTTTGATCATTGATTAATGTTAAAGCCAAATATCAAGTATTATTATGAATAAAATACATTTTTGTCTGAAATTGTTGGTCCGAAAAAAACTAATTCCCCCTTGGATTATGGGAATTGTTGACCCTTTAGGGACAATATAATTGATAAATCAATAAAAGAGATAAATGAATGTCATAATTGCTAGCTGCAGTCCTAGTCTTGAGACAGACCCTTGCTAATGGGCTACCACCTGATAGCTAGAGAGTGAGAGATGTATGTTGTATAGAAGCCACACAGTCATGAAACTCTAAAAAATACATCTAAATCAAAAGTACTTTGCACTAAAAAGTGGCAAAAACAAATGCGATCTTTGACAAAAACTGCAAAACTGTTATCCAGAAAGCAAAGGTCTGAGGTAACAGAGACCTGGGAGAAGCCCACAGTGTTTTTCTAGAAGTGATGATCCTGGGAAGAGACGCATTTTCTCCCTGACTGGTCCCCCTCTCTCTCCTCCAGCCTCTCCTGGGTCCTCTCTGTCCGCCTTGTGAATGAACCCAGCCGCCCGGCGTATGTTCATTCATGTCCTGATGTAGCCTCAGGCTCCACAGAGGCCTTTACTCTCAAACTAAAGGGGAGCGGACAAGCGTGGGAGGGCGGATTTTGGATTGTGACCAGACACAGTCACCACCCCCACCCCCCACCCCCCTTTTCCTCATTTTCTATTAGAGAGCACCACAGGAAATGGCGACCGGCACAGACACCCGGCCCAACCAGATCCCCTGCCCTAATAATGGGCAAACTCAATAAACGTCACCCCCTCCTCCCATGTCTTCTCCCATTCCTGAAATGATTACGCTCCGGCAGAAAGAAAAAAAAGGATGCTATCTCTTTATGACTGTTTCACAGAGTAGCTCCAGAATAACAGCACTTAAACAAAAATAGTGTCTCACCTGAGTCGTAGGTGAAGTCCCGGGGCTCCTGTTTGATCATCATGGTGGCGGGGTAAGCGTGGGGGAGCGGGGCCCCCATCATGGCCGGATGTTCGAACAGTGGGTCGGGGTATTCCTGCTTGAAGCCTTGAGGAGGGAAGGGGATATTGGGCTCTGACATCTGCCGGTGGTAGATGGGCCGGCTGTCCCGAGCCATCGTCGGCGGGGAGGGGAACGAGTGGCACGGCTCGGAGAGCTGACGTCGAAATCTGAGGAGGAACACAGAGTCATTATCAGATACATGTTCAATCATATATAAACAGCTATGAACTTAATTGTATTTACTTCCTAGTCTGTGTGCAGAGAAGAGTGATGAGAAAAAAGGGCAAGTAATAAGAATATGATACATGATATATTACATGACACTAATTTAAGTTATCTGACTTATAAGACATAATATGTTACAAAATAATGTCAGCTCAAAGGCAAACTTACTAGAATTCACTCAAATATGAAGACTATGAGATAAAGCAGGGCTGCAACCCATTTTCTGGATTTATTAATCGTTTGCTCAGAGAAAGTGCTCCTTAAAGGCTTTCAAGTTTTGTTTTAAAATCTAAAATGTTAAGCCAAGAACATCCACTATTGAAACACTTTTTGCTTATAAAAACCCATATAAGTCTTTATTATCAATATAAGAAAGGCTTGGATCATTTTTATTGAATACAAAATGAACTTCCATGCTCAAATAGGATTAGAGATGTAACAATTTGAGAAAAGTAATCAGGAACAGCACGGCAGAGAACATAACAACTACAGAACATTTTGAATACTGCACCAACTCATTGCCGTTTTTTCCCCAGACTATTGAGGTGCATATCTGTCATTCAGATTTAGCCACTAGATAACATTTGTAGCAGTTTGTTGGCTCCTCCCATTGAACATTAACTCGACCAATGAGTTTTTGCTGTGACTAAAACTTGGATCTTGTGATTATCCCATATGAGCTGATAGCGTATGATGTAAATGTGAAAGGCAGTACCTGTGGTCCATAGAGTAGGCGTTGTCTGGGAGCGGCTGTGAGGCGGGGATGTGGGCGTAAGTCCTGTCTGGTTTGGGTGTTGGAGCCGCAGTGGGTGAGGCATGATGGAGAGGGGACACAGGGGTGCTACAGGGGGGCGTCACGGGGCTGGAGGGCTTCATTCCTGCAGGCTGCTTCTGCTCATAGGCACTGTGGAAACCAGAGGAGAGGGAAGAGTCAAATATGGTCGTAGCACTGACTGTCTTATTGGTTTGATTTCTTGTCGAAGATGTCCGTACTGAATATGAGAGAGTAGGTTTCAATACTAAGGAACATCACAGCACCCTTTGGCACAAGCTGTGGAGATTGTGATGTAAAACAAACCATGCCAACAGTTGGACTTTGCATTTCCGTCAGCATGGAAGCAAATGAATCACACGTATGATTCACCACTTATGGAATAGTACCTCTTTGCATAAAAAGGTCATTATAAGAAGATGCAAGCAGAATAAATGTCATGTATCTCAAATCAAAATCAGTTCATTTGAATTAAAAAAACATGAATATAATTGGCATAGAGTAATTTGAAAAAAACAGATGCCAGCACATTTTGGTACGTCTTATTTTAAACGATTAGCAAGTGTTTGAAAACTTGTTTTAAGGGTAAAGAAAAATAATAATCTAATCTAAAGCTGATCAATTGAAAAATGAATACAACAGCAACTAAAGTGAAATATTCAACATGCTTAAAACACACAGATGTTTGGTCAAAGTGTATAAAATACAAATGTTTTTAAACAGACATGACTGGTGAACTATCCCACATGTATTTAGTTTTTGAACGTATTTATACTCTTTTACAATAAAGTTGTTATTGCTGTTTAAGGAAGTGGAACCAAATAACAGAAAGTGTCTGTATTGCCAAATTTAAATTGCCGAGGACTCATTAGGACGTTTATTTCAGTGTCGTGCGGGGCCCACCTGACGTTGTACGGGCACTTCTCTCCATACTGGAGTTTGAAGGGCCGTTCCTGACTACAGTTGACGCTCAGCTCAGAACACGGGCTGTGCAGCTCCCTCTTGATCTTCAGCTGCAGTCCGTGGAAAGCCACTACACGCCCAGAGAGAGAGAGGGAGAAGATGGAGAAAAACTAATTTAAATACTGAATGTCAATGAACCACCTCCCTACCAAAGAGTAACTTGTTAGGAATCAGAGAATGTGGTTTTGAAGCAAAGTGCAAATCATTTTTTTTAATGAAGGTGCATTCTTCTTTTTGTTGTTGTTAGTGCTCAGTATTTATTCATAGGTTTAGAGCGTTTATTTCTTCAGGCAGAATCTATATGCCCCTAAAGTAGCTTTCATACGATCACTGGACTGAATTGAAATACATCTATTTAATTGTTTTTATCTGCTTTTTATGTCAGGTTGAGCCACCACCTCTATCCCTATTTACGTCACATCCTTAAAATCATTCACAAAAACAATCAACTTAATACATTAGACAGAAATTGCTGGGTAAAGTCACAGCCTTAATGTACATATAATGGTTCATGTGACTGTAACCCTTCCTCTGTGTACTACAGCAACTTTCACCATATTGGATAACAGCCATGATGTGTCCTATGTGTACTTGTATTGTCAGGCCATCGGCGATTAGTTGATATAAATAAGCAATAAGTTCAAATAAATACTTGTTTTAAGCATCCGTCCAACTACAGATCTGAAACAACTCACTTCAAATCTCATTTGTTGGGCCTTTTCCTGACAGGGAGTGAAATATGACAATCATAAATCTGTGTGGCGTGCTCCTATAAATGCTTTATCTGCTTTCAGCTGCCTGTCAATACGTTCCAGACGACAACAGTGCTCATTGATCTGATGGGGGGAGAGGGGGGGTGGGGGGGAGCGGGTTGCGCTCTCTACCTATGGCCCCACTGTGAGCCTGCCTGGTGCATCTGAGAGGCTGTTAAGTGCCTGATCAGTCCTGATTAACATGCCATCATCTCAAGTCATGATCAACGCTAATCCAATTGGCTGCGCTTCTTAAGAAAGACCCAGTCAGTCAGAATGAAGTCAGGCTCAGGTTGCCGTCTCACCGCGACTGCACAGAGCCGCGGTGAGGCCGTCCCACAGCATCTCCCCGCTGAAGGGAATGATTTTTGACTGGCATTTCAGGCTGAGAGACAGCCTTTTTCCTGAGTTAAAAAACAAAGGGAACTGAAATTATGAATGGAGAAAGGATGTCCATCAACTCCTGGTTCAACTCAAGTAGAAACATTTAGACATACGATGACTAAAATACTCATATCTGTGGTTTGGGGATATTTTTGTTTTAAATACTCTCACAGTCCGGACGGTCTCTCAGGCTACAAGGAGCTGAGAGAGGAGGATGTTTTGGGGGCTGACTGACAGCTGCCGTACGAGCAGGGGTCGATCTGCCAACACCCCATCTGACGCACAGCGGAGCCCCTGGGGGGG